>NC_133664.1:48193927-48493927 GCF_037893015.1 Macrotis lagotis | reverse complement strand
TCCTCCTTCTCCACCACCACCCCAGTGCAATAATATTTTAATCCTACCTCACTGTTTGAGTGTAATCTAAAAAAAAAAATCCACTCGTGCTAATGGTAACAAAAACTACTATTTAGATAGCACTTATTATGTGTCAAGCATTTTGCTAAGTGAATTACAATAATCTCATTTGATTTTCAGAATAACTCTGGGAGATTGATGCTATTATCATCATCCCCATTGTTTAGAAATGAAGAAATTGAGGTAGAGAGGTTAGGTGACTGGCCTTAGATCATACATCAATAAATGTTTCAGCAGGCTCTATTTACTGCTGTTTCACTTAATTGCCCCTAGTAACTACAGATCATTTAAACCCAAGTCTGTGAAATGATATTTCTATCTCAGAGGGTCTTCAAAATCAGATTTTTTGATCATATCTGAGTTGCATTCCTTAGAAATGAACTACAGTTGTTGATTGATTTAAATTGGTCAACTATTATATATATATATGCATTTGAGCTGTAGAGTTTAGTTTTGAAAAATATTTGATAATGTCATTTGATGCTTACTTATGTATTTATTGCAGAGACATTCACAAAGTATATGTAGCATGGATTAAAAAAAATAATACATTTTAGATTTGAATGGGGAAAAGAGAACTATTCTTACCTCACTGTTGACTTTATAGGATTGCTTAGTAGAATCTCTCCAATTTGTCATCACATTTCTGAAGGTATTATCAACTTGTGTATCAAATTAGTCCTATTCATCTGGAGTCATTTTTCTGAGTAAGCTATTTTATACTCAGTATTCTGAATTCTTGATTTAGCATTAAACCAAACAGAACACCTGTCATTCACAAAAACTTCATAGAATGGAAATTTCCATCTTTGGTTTTGACATTCCACATAGACCTTCATTTTAATGAATTAGAGGTGTGTTGTGATTGAACTGCAGGAGAGGCAGATAAATGGAAAGAACATTAGTGTAGTGGAAATTGTGACTTGGATTCTTAAGTCTCTTTAAACTACAGTTTACTTCCCCGTAAAGTAAGGAGAACAATACTTGCATATCTACCTTATTAGGGATATTTTGAAGAAAATGCTATTACAGTAAGCCATAACTATAAAAATGTGATGTTGTCAGTGAGTCAGGATACCACAGGAACTTCAGAGAAAGATTTAATCATGTTTACTGGGTAGTGCAGGCACATGCCAAAAATCTTTCTAAAACATTAATATATGTATAACACCATCCCAGTACATTTGATGAACCACAGGAGTCACTTTCAAGGGTTTGTAATGGCATCACAACAGTTTTACCCAAATATTTCATGGTACTATAAAATAGTTTTCATAATTATCCAGAAACCCTGAAAGAATGTCAAGTGTCTTTTCAATTATCAAAGATTCAATTATTTTCAAAACAACTTTACTGTTGGAAGGGTTTTTTTATATTTTAATTATGATGATAATAGAGCAATTCAAGGACTCACCTTTAAAAAAGGCTTCCATGTCTAGGTTCTTAATAACTGTTCTTGACTTCACTTTTGTCACACCAATTCAAGGTTTGGAGTAATATGTTTCCATTTAAACACTGATCTTTCCTCATTTTCTGGCAGTGTCCTCTGGTCCCATGGGTCCATTGTGCTGCAACACAATAACAAAGATTGAATAAGTATGTGTTAAAGGCTTACTGTGTGCCAGACACTATGGGCTAGCTGCTGGAGGTCACAAAGAAAGATGTTAACAACTATTGACCTCCAAGAGCTCTCATTCAAATTGAGAAAACGTGGAAAAAACCAGGAACATAACAGACAAATGGAGTTGGTGGGGCATAAACAAACAGAGAGGAAGATAGACCAGGAGATGCTTCTTGCAAATAATCTTATAAAGTGAGGGGGGAAATCATAACTGGAGATGAAAAGAGAGCATTCCAAATGCAGAGGGACAACCAGTGACAAGGCAGAGAGATTAGAGTTGGCGAAAGTTCAAGAAAAAGCAAGTGGGCAAGTGGGCAAGTGAAGTTGGGAAGCATAGGAAGTGCCCAGAGATGAAGAGCTTCAAATGGCAAACAAGAATTTATATTTTATCCCAATGGTAATGAAGCCTTACTGAAATTGATTCAGGTGGTGGGTGGGAGTATTAGAGCAGAGGGATAACACAGTCAGACCTCTGCTTTAAGGAAATCACGCTGGCAGGTGAGTAAAGCATAAATGGAACTGAGACATTTCTATATAATAGAGTAAGAGGCTTTTACATGAAATTGAGGGGCATCTTTATATATATATATATATATTTATATATATATATATACACATATATTTCTTTTAAATTTAAAATTAATATTAACTTTAAAAGCTTTCCCTGCTTGTCAGTTTATTCTGACCTTTTCTGTACATTAAAAAAAGATTGCTCGGCCTCCTTGCTTCCCTCCTTCACTTCCTTCCTTTCTTATCTGGGATGCTACCCATTGGAAAAACAAAGTGGGGGGGGAGTCCTTATGAAAATATGCATAGTAAATCAAAATAAATTTCTACATTGGTCACATTTGAAAATTTTTGCCTTTTTCTTTATCTTGTTTCAGTCATCTTCCAGTAAGTAGCGTGTTTCATCATTAGTTCTATGAAAGCATGGTTGGTCATTGGAATGATCAGAATTCTTAATTCTTTCAAGTTATTTTTTTATATAGTATTATATAAATTGTGGGTTTGTTCACTTTTAGCAGCATCAATTCATGCAAGTTTTCCCAGGTTTCTCTGAAATCATTTTGTCAAATGCCCTAGTATTCTCCAATATCCATTTGCTATAACTTGTTTAGCCATTCCCTAGTTCATGGATATCCCTTTGGTTTTCATTTCTTAACCATTAAAAAAAAACTTACAAGCATTTTTGTAGATAGAACTCTTCTTTCTTTCATCTCTTTGGGCTACAGACCTAGTAGTATTGCTGGATCAAAGAATATTCAATTTATTGACTTTGGAGCATGGTTCCAAATTGCTTTCTAAAATAACAGCACCAACTCATGGATTTACCAACAATCTGTTAAGAGTGCTCACCCTCATTATACAACTGAGGAAACCCAATGACTTGCCTAAGATCACTCAGGTAATGATTGACAGAACCAGAGCATGAGTTCTGTGACTCCAAGTATGGTTCTCTTTTCAATATAGCATGTTGGTTTTTAAGGCTTAACTCAGATTCCCTGATTACTTTAGCAATAAGAGATATTTTCTGCCTCTTATCTGCTATAACTTAGCATATTGACTTACAGAGAGTCAGGAAACTTTTTTTTGAATGAATGAACTTCCTTCATTGTAGGAAAATGTGATATATCTTTATGAAGTAACATTTTTTAGATTTCTTATTTTTCATTATTGATAGACAATTCCGCTCCCGACTAATTTGCAATTTTCTTTAAGTGTTCCTTAATATATTTTAAACATAATTTCTATTCTGCCAATCATAGTTATTCTGAGTATCTACTATGTGCCTAATATAGGTTTAGAATGCCAGTTGGAGAAGGGGCGGAGCCAAGATGGCGACAAGAAGGGATCCAGTCTTAGGTGCTCTCTGATAAAACTTGAAATTAAGGACTCTAACTAAACTTTCGAGAGACAGAACCCATTAAAGGGACCCAGTGAGGCAGTTCTCCTACTCAAGGTAACCTGGAAAAGAGCAGAAAGGCTCTGCTCCCCAGGGTCGGAGGGGCGGCCTGCCAGAGGGGTGGCCTGCCAGAGCTAAAGAACTTCAGCCTCCCGGAGGCAGCCTCAGGGCACTGGGAGCTGTGGCTCATAGCAGCCAGGGAGTCTCCTGAGCTGCACCCCGGGGAGCACCGGGCACAAAGTGGGGGAATAGCAGGGGACCTCTGCCAGAGCAAGCATGTGGAGCCCAGCCCTCAGGGCACACAGCCAGCAGTCTAGGCCCCCCCCCCCATAGAACAGCAGGGCCCCCCCACCTCAGCCCCATGGTAGAGAGGGGTGCTTATGGTCATTCACAGACCAGGAGGGGAGGACAGAGCCTCACACCCTGAGACCCTTGTGGGAGTGTCCCAAAAGATCAGGAAGCACCCCAAAACCAGACCCAGGCTGGGAAAATGAGCAAGCAGAGAAATAAGAGGAAGACCATTGAGAAATATTTTGCATATGAGCCCAAGGAGGATCAAAATACTCAATTGAAGATGAGGAAGCACAAGCTCCTGCATCTAAAGACTCTAAGAAAAAAACAAAAATTGGGTTCAGGCTATGACAGAGCTCCAAAAAGACTTTGAAAATCAAATGAGGGAGTTGGAAGAAAAACTGGGAAAAGAAAGGAGAGAGATGCAGGAAAAACATGAAAATGAAGTCAGCAGCTTAGTCAAGGAAATCCAAAAAAATGCTGAAGAAAATAGCATGCTAAAAACCAGCCTAGGTCAAATGGATAAAACAGTTCAAAAGAGTTATTGAGGAGAAGAATGCCTTAAAAAGCAAAATTGGCCAGATGGAAAAAAGAGATTAGAAAATTCTCAGAGGAGAACAAATCCTTCAGACAAAGAATAGAATTCAGGGAGATTGAATTTACCAGAAATCAGGAATCAATACTTCAAAAACAAAAAAATGAAAAATTAAAAGAAAATGTGAAATATCTCATTGGAAAAAACAACTGATATGGAAAACAGACTTAGGAAAGATAATTTAAAAATTATTGGAATACCTGAAAGTCATGATCAGGAAAAGATCCTTGACATAATTTTCAAAGAATTACTACAGGAAAATTGCCCTGATATTCTAGAAGCAGAGGGCAAAATAGAAATGGAGAGAATCCACTGATCCCCCTGAGAAAGAGATCCCAAAAAAACAACCCCTAGGAATATTATAGCCAAGTTCCAGAACTCCCAAGTCAAAGAGAAAATATTACAAGCAGCCAGAAGGACACAGTTCAAATATCATGGAGCTTCAGTCAGGATCACACAGGACTTAGCAGCAACTACATTGGAAGCTCGTAGGGCTTGGAATATAATATACCGGAAGGCAAAAGAGCTTAGAATGCAGCTGAGAATGAACTACCCAGCAAGGCTGAATGTCCTCTTCCAGGGAAAAAGATGGACTTTCAATGAACCAGGGGAATTTGAAATGTTCCTTTTGGAATGGCCAGAGCTGAACAGAAGGTTTGATCTTCAGATACAGGACTCAGGTGAAGCATGGAGATTGGAGGAGAGGGGGGAAAATATGAGGGACTTAATGATGATGAACTGCATGTATTCCTGCATAGAAAAATGACATTGGTAATACTCATATGAACCTTCTCAGTTAATAGAGCAGGTAGAGGGAGCTTTTATAGTTGAAGCACAGGAGAAAGCTGAATTTGAAGGTAAAATATGGTGTATAAAAATGGAGTCAGTAGAAAAAAAGGGAAATGTAATGGGAGAAAGAAAAAGGAGAGGGGCAATAGGCCAAGTTATTTCATATAATAAGATTTTTTTTATTACAATGAGCTATTGCAATGATATGGAAGGGGGGAGGCAAGGGGGAATGAGGGGAAGCTTTGCTCTCGTCAGAGGTGGCTAGGAGAGGAAACAGCATATATACTCAATGGGGTATAGGCATCTGGAATAAGAAGGAGGGGGGAGCAGGAGGAAAGGGTGGGGATGTGAATAAAGGAGGAGAGGATGAACCATGGGGGGAGAGTTGTCAGAGATAACACATTTTCTTTTTTACTTCTTGCAAGGGGCTGTCATTGGAAGGCCTGTCCAGGACCATAGGGCCAGGTGGATTCTGGGCCTAAGGGGTGGTATGGGGGCTCAGGGCTTCTTGGCCCCAGAACCAGGGATCTGTCTGCTGCGCCACTCAGCAACCCTACAGCAGAGTCAGAGTGAAAGGAGAGAGAAAATATAGTACATGGTGGTGGAGAAATAAGAAAGGAGGGAGTTGCGATCAGCAATGGCAACGTTGGAAAAATATGGACTTTTGCGATGGACTTATCATAAAGAATGCGATCCACCCGTGACAGTTGTTGGTGTTGGAACAAAGACTGAAGCACATTTTTTATTATTATTATTTTTTGGGGTAGGGTGCAGGGCAAATGGGGCTGGGTGGCCTGCCTGAGGCCACATAGCAGGGTGATCTTTGGGTGTCTGAGGCCGGATTTGGACCCGGGTGCTCCTGGCTCAAGGGTCAATGCTCTGTCTGCCACCCAGACACCCCTACTATGATTACTATTTTAAATTTTATTTTGGGTCTTTTTTCTTCTTCTTTTTGGTTTTTGCAGGGCAGTGGGGATTGGGTAGCTTGCATGTCACACGGCTGGGTGATTGTTGGGTCTATAGGGCTGGATGTGGGCTCGGGTGCTTGTGGCTCCAGGGCTGGTGCTTTGTCCATTGCGCCACCTGGCCATACCTACAATTATTACTATTATTTTTTTTTAATTTTAATTTTGTTTTCCTCTCCCCTTTACTTTATCACCCAAGGAAGTCTATATTCGTGGGGGGAGGGGTATTGTGTTTACTCTTAAACAAGAATATTTTATTAATGTGAAAAAAACATTTGTACAAAATGAGAATTAAAAAATAAAATTAAATAAAAAAAAGTGCCAATTGGAAGTAAGAGAGACCAGATGGTAATATTTATAACATAGTATAATTTTGCAGTGATTACATATATTAATCCATTCAAGCCTCACAACTACCCTAGATGAGAAATATTGTAAATAGTATCATGCAAATCTTACTGGTAAGGAATTCAAGGCTCTATCCACTTTTTTTTTGCCAAGGCAATGGGGTTAAGTGACTTGCCCAAGGTCACATAACTAAGTAGTTATCAAATGTCCGAGACAAGATTTGAACTCAGGTCTTCCTGACTCCAGGGTTGGTGCTCTGTTCACTGAGCCACCTACCTGCCCCTCAATGGTTACTTTAAATTCTCTTATTGACTGATAGCTGCTTAAATTTCTTATTGATAAGACTTAACCAAATCTTAGAATTCAGATAGTAACTGTATAAGGAAGTTGGGAGACCCTGCAAGTCATTCCAGGGAAGGATGAAATAAATAAAGAATATATACTTGTGATAACATAATGAGGCTCCCAGAAGAGTTATTCAGAACTCACTATCCAGGCTATAATCTCCAGGTGATAAAGGTCTAGTAATATGATGAATCACTTATTAATAGAATTTAGCTTTACTAAAACAACACAACTTCACTTTTCTAAAAAAAGGAAGAGGCTGGGTTATGTGCCCTAAGCTACCTTTAGCTCTGAATCTTATGATAACATTTTTTAGCTGACAGAAATTTGTTTCCCCTTGAAATAAGCACTTGTGCACCTCCTTGTTGCCCTTTTTGGTAAGTACACACTACCCTTTAAAACCATTTGGCTACATAAAGTACTATAACTGAATCCTATTTGATCTACTCTTGGAAGAGAAATAAACAAATAGATTTCCCTGACTGGGATACTTGCACTCATCTTCCATATCTGAACAGCTATTGCAAAGTATGGAGCAAGGGAAAAGGACAAATTTTCTCTAGTGTTTGTGTGGAGCTCACATCTGTAACCTGCCAAAATATGTGTGACTGGGTTTTATTGACAGAATTTAATCTGTAACTGGAAAGTGTGTGTTAAATTCTTTGCCAACCTCTTCTGTCAAATAATTTCGTTGTATTTTTGAGGATATTGGCAGGCAAACATCATATAACCACTTGCTTTAGTAAATATGGCTACCTTGTAGCATCATCATTGTTCCTGATAAACTTAGGAATGACATTTTTAATTAGTTTCCTTGATAAATTGGAGGGGAAAGTCTCAAACTAGGAAAGCTGGTTGGGAGACACTTGCAGATTTTGATTTTTAAAAGACATAGGTAAGGGTAGTTACCATAGGAATGGAAGGAAATCAAAGACTTGAAGAAAAAGTTAAGAAATGAGAAAAATCAGATCTTATCAGTGGAAAGATTGCTTGGGACAGGACCTAGGTTTGAATTGTAGCTCTAACTTTATGTGATCTCAGCCCATCAGTTCTTTATCTGCATTGGATAAAATGGCCTGTAATTTAAGATGTCTTTCTAATTCTAAATCTATGATCCCATGGTTCTGTGATTATTTACTTGGTTACTGGTAGAATAGTTTTATAGTTAACCATTGGGATCCTGGTAAAGGTTGGAGAGTTTTTAAGAGTAATTATATTAAATGCAGAGATTTTAAAAACTGATTAAAGATCCTTGATCTTTGGTGATGTTGGAGAGAGTTATTAGTTCAGTACAATGATGGAAGCCAAAGCAATTATGGAATCATATACAAGGAAGATCACTCAGATAAGTTTGATATTCAAAAGAGAGAAATACAGAGTACTAGCTAGAAATAGCAGCAGTTCTTTTTAAAATAGGGGAACCTTGGGCATATTTGAAGATTAAAATGGGGAAAGTCATTGAAGATAAAAGATGAGTAAAATCAACTATTTTCATAGGTACCAAGAGAGACAAAAATGCTCTCAATGAACTTCTGTTTGGGGAGGATACAACAGCACGTATACGTACTAGAAACAAAATATGGAGTAAATAGTATAATTTGGTAGTGGGGAAGGGACTAGCACCTGGAGGATATGGGAAAGTCCCTTTAGGAAGTAGTATTTGAGGTGATTGGAAGAAATAGTGTATTCCATGCATCAAAGACAACCTATACAAAGGTAAAGAGAGTGAAAGATGGAATAAGTGAGTGAGGAAGAGAAGACCAGTTGGGTCAGGAAAGGATAAGGGGGGATCATGACCCTCCCAAGAAACTGGAAGACTTGGCAGAGGGGATATTATACTAAATTTCTAGTCAGAAGGTATATTATGATTAAGAAACAGCAGAAGGCCTTTCATCTGAGACTTGAAAGAAAGATTAGATGATGAGTGGGGTGACAATGTGATTAGGAAAGCAAGATGATAGAACAAGGAAAGTGCCAGAGTAGGAGTTAGAAGACTTAGCTTAGAGTCCCAGATCTGCCATTACTTATTTATTAGGAAGTCCCCAAATGTCATTTTTCTGAATGAAGACACATAAATTTCATCAAAATACAATACCACATGTTCCTCTCACTGTTCTATCTTGTAGGGGAAATAAACAAATTCTCTGCACAATATAGTGAGGTTCTAAAAGTCAAGAATAGGAGAGAAATTTATCTTGTGAGAGTGAGAATAATGAGGATCTGGGATTTAAAGAGAAAAAGGTAGTTTTAGAGTAATATGGGAGAAATGATTGGAAGTACCTAAGTGCTAGAGTAACATTGAAGAACAAGTTTGAATTTTTATAACATGAATTTTATAAAGCTGAATCAACTTCATGTTGTGTTTCTCTCATTTTGGGCAGCAGTCAAATTATTAGTTTGTGTGGGGCAGCTAGGTGGCACAGTGGACAGAGCACCAGCCCTGGAGTCAGGAGGACCTGAGTTCAAATCTTGTTTCAGACATTTGATAATTACTTATATTATACTTATATTTGATAATCAAATCCAGCCTCAGACACTTTTTTTACCTAGCTGTGTGACTTTGGGCAAGTCACTTAACCCCATTGCCTTGCACCCCCCCAAAAGAATAAAGTAGTTCTTAGATTAAAAAGTTTAAGAACCCTTGATCTCAGTGATTAATAAATTACTGATTCTTCTGATAATTCCAATAGTACATTCAGTTGAGTACTAATTGTAATCGTGAAAAAGTTAAGTGACAACAGCAATATATGAGTAGCACTATGATTTTTTTACAAATTTTAAATAAACACCAGAAGGAGATTTGTCTTGACTTTAGGCAAGATTATTTTTCCCCCAAACAACATATACTTTGTATGGCTTAAAAGACTGTTGGAAGCAGCACAATTTTGATGACAGTGAGTGATCAAGTCTCATTTGAAGGATGGAGAAAAATTAACTGCTTCTCAATATTCCTAATTTCCCACATAATGTTTTAAATAATAATATACATATAAGGATAGCTAGGTTTAATAGTGGATAGAGCACAAGTTCTGGAGTCAGAAGCACTGGAATTCAAAAACCAACCCCAGATTCTTACTGGGCAGATCACTGAAACCCAGTTACTTCCAATAATACCGCAACAAACACGTGCAATAAGGGTATCTTTGATTATGCTATTTGAATTTATTTGTTTATTTTGAATTTGGCAATTTTTCCCCTAATCTCGCTTCCCGCCCCCCATAGAAGGCAGTCTGTTAGTCCTTTTTTTTTTTTTTTTTTTTTTTTTTAGTCTGTTAGTCTTTACCTTGTTTCCATGGTATATATTGATCTAAGTTGAATGTGATGAGAGAGAAATCATTGATGATGCTATTTGAAGGGAACTTGCACGTGATATTTCAGAGTAAAGATGGAAAATAATTTTAAGTTCCATATTTATCATTTGTCAATTATGAAAATGCATTTAATTTACTAAAACATAATATTTCTTTAAGGACTGTTTGAATAAGTAGCTTTTCCCATGTGTATATTAATTATACACAATTTCTTGAAAGATGTAGCAGCAGAGATAATCAGGTCAGGGTAAAATTTCTCTATAGATCAGGGGCTCTTAATACTTATGAGGTCCGAGTGTATAAATTTCCGGGATCTGTAAACTTGAATGGGGGGAAATACATTTCCCCCTCATTAATTTAGTTAAAATGTAACATTTCCTTCAGTTATTTAAGAACATAAAAAGAGGCTTCACTAGACTGTAAAAGATTTCCATAACACAATAAAAGTCTTCAATAATCTTTTGCTATAGTGAAGACACATTGTTGAGTGCATCAAAACATCATATAGTATGCATTGGGTTGTATAGGTGTTCCAGGAGGACTAGTGCTTTTGGTGTGAGGGTTGCTCATCCACCTTTGATGTCTACTTGATTCATCTCTCACTGGTGACTCTCAAGAAGCTGGAACATGAGCAGCAGCCATACCCCAGTAAACTTGCTTGGCAGATGAACTAAATTTAAATTAGGTTGAGAGTAACTTGAATCTCTATAGTGAGTTAGGGAGATGTCTACCCCAAGAAGTCCTCTGGTGGAATGGGTAGATATTTTCCAATGGCCAGGAAGGCAACTAAAGCAGGTGCTATGGAACTCTTAGAGAGCTGAGTCAGACATTGAAGACCCCAAGATCATCCTTTGCATCTCATACCACTGACTGTTGTCTTGACTGTTTTGCCACTGGACTTCCATGACTGACTCTGGAAGAGAGAATGAGACTTTTTACCACTCTGACTCACTTAATTCTTTTCTTTTTTTATAAGTTTTTTTTGCAAGGCACTGGAGTAAATAACTTGCCCAAGGCCACACAGCTAGGCAATCATTAAGTGTTTGAGGCTAAATTTGAACTCAGGTCCTCCTGACTCCAGGACTGGTGCTATATCCAGTGTGCCACCTAGCTGCCCCTCCCTCACTTAATTCTTAAGTCAAAATATCATCCCAAGATGCCATTGGTTTACAACAATAGTAAAACTATCCAGATTGATATATAGTTCAACCAACTACTGATAGTATAGCACTCATCCATCAGTGTTCATCTTAGACAGATGCTCAAATGGACAATAACTTTGGCCCAGGATTGAGCAATAATATGAGAGAACAGGATGGATTTTTTTTTGAGAAATTACGAAGTTCTTTTAATGATCCCAAATACCTACTTGAAACAAATGCAGTGTCTTTTGTAAATATGAATCACAAAACACTATCATTTCTAAAATATTGGAGTTTTACTCAAAAGGCATTGGGTAAGTGCTTGGTGGGTATGAGCAAGCTAAAGCATATATCAAACATCTAATTATAATGAAGAATCAGTCTAAAAGTTATCAAAGAAATGTGTAAGTGAAAAAGGTCAAAACTGGTCATATTGTAATGAAAGCTAGTCCATTTTTATAGCCTATTAAGATTTGCAAAATGCTTGACATATTATTCCATTTAATCTCAAGAGTTATTCATAATCAAAAGTGTCTACATACACAATTGATTCTCTGTAGATATTATGGTCAATTGAAGAAGGTTCCAAGGATGTTAAATATAATGAACTTATGAAAAGACTTGGACAAGTGGAACAAGATAGATAAGCTTAGATGAGTGGTTGTCTTACATCCTTAGAAGAAGTATTCATATCATTGAAATCATAGACTCATATGAATGTTTTAGGAAAAGATAAATTAGAGATTATAGATTTCAAAAGAAGTCGACTTTGGAAAGGAGGGAGTTATGATCAGCAATGTCAGTGTTGGAAAAATATGGAAGCAACTTTTGCGATGGACTTACCATAAAGAATGCAATCCACCCATGACAGAGTTGTTGGTGTTGGAACAAAGACTGAAGCACGTTTTTTTAAATTATTATTTGGGGGAGGGTGCAGGGCAAATGGGGCTGAGTGGCCTGCCTGGGGCCACATAGCAGGGTGATCTTTGGGTGTCTGAGGCCAGATTTGGACCCGGGTGCTCCTGGTTCAAGGGCCAATGCTCTGTCTGCCACCCAGCTACCCCTACTATGATTACTATTTTATTTTATTTTGGGTCTTTTTTTCTTCTTCTTTTTGATTTTTGCAGGGCCATGGGGATCGGGTAGCTTGCATGTCATACGGCTGGGTGATTGTTGGGTCTACAGGGCTGGATGTGGGCTCGGGTGCTCGTGGCTCCAGGGCTGGTGCTTTGTCCATTGTGCCACCTGGCCATACCTAAAATTATTACTGTTATTTTTTTTATTTTAATTTTTTTCTCTCCCCTTTATCGTCCAAGCAAGTCTATATTCATGGGGGGGAGGGGTATTGTGTTTACTCTTAAACAAGAATATTTTATTAATGTAAAAGAAACATTGTACAAAATGAGAATTAAAAAATAAAATAAAACAAAAAAAAGAAGTCTTGACTTTGAAAGGAAGAAATTGAAATTATCATTACTGGATTTAGGTTCAGATATTCTTCTTGCTATGTGTTTGAGCCTTAGTTGTTTTTTTTTGGGGGGGGGAGTGTTTGCCCAAGGCCACACAGCTAGGTAATTATTAAGTGTCTCAGGCCAGATTTGAACTCGGGTACTCCTGACTCCAGGGCTGGTGCTCTAACCACTGTTCCACCTAGCCACCCTAGTTTTGAGAAAAGTTATTAGATGGATCACTAAGGTACCTTTTTTTTTCCAACTTTAATTTTATGTGATTATGTAATTTTGATTAATTTATCCCTGCTCTGTAGTAGTAAGGCAGTGTTTATGAACTGCTAATTTTTGAGACAACTGTGAAAAATGAAAGAGTTAACTTCCAAATAGATAATAATTAGAGATAAAATAAGCATTTCCAGAGTTCTTTGGAAATTGTTTTCTTGTCTGGATATTTTCTCAAAGTCCACTTTGAGCATGTAGAAATTAAATGTACTTCTTATGACATCTCTAGGTAACAGATTTTTTTATCTCCTAACTTAGGGAACATTCTTTTCTCAGAACTTTGTTTCAAAGAGGCATTATTTTACTAAAACAGATGGGAACATAATTGATCCTACCCCCTTCCATGCAAGGCTTTGTAAAGCAAGATTAAAATATTATTAATGTTTTCTTAAGATTTAAAAATTAGGGGCAGCTAGGTGGCACATTGGATAAAGCACCGGCCCTGGAATCAGGAGTACCTGGGTTCAAATCCAGTCTCAAACACTTAATTACCTAGCTGTGTGGCCTTAGGCAAGCCACTTAACCCCATTTGCCTTGTAAAAACCTAAATTTAAAAAAAAGATTTAAAAATTATCTAGCTCTAATTATACCTTGAAAAATTATGCTGCATTTTCAAACAGGATGTTAGATGGGTTTTTTTTCTTAGTTTGTATTTGGGTAACTTTTTTTCTTATGAGGTTTATAATTTCAGAAATACTGTATCTGAATAAAACAACATGTGATTTGCAAACACAAAATTGCATCTCTTGAAAGTGAGATTAAATTATATATTCTCTGTAATTCATTATAAACACAATGTTATGTTTGCCATAGAGAAAAAAAGGTACGTCTAAAAAAAAAATCTTAATGCTTTCAAAGAGACTTTTAAAAACTGGAGAAGACTTTCTACTAGCCATGTCATTCCTCAGCTCAGAAGGTTTCAGATGCTCCACATTAACTTCATGATAAAATATAGTTATACTTCCAGCCATAAGCCTCCCTTTTTAGGCTTAATGACCAATTTCTCTCCTCATATACTCCAGTCAAACGGACCTCTTGGCTGTCTGACCCAACATCTCTTCTTCCCTTTGCACAAGCTCTCCTTGTGCCTAGGGAGACATCCCAAAAGATTTGGTCCAACAGACAAGAGATCTCTGTAGCAAATGTGAATATATAGTCATTAAGAAGAGGGCCAGAAGTGGAGAGGATCAGCCAAGGCCCTGTGTAGGTCACAATTGAAGAACTGTCTAAAGGGCTTGGAGACTCTACAATGTGAAGGGGAAGGGAGGTAGTGCCCGGTGAAAAGACTCTGACATAGAAGTTCGGTTAGACTGTATTTTGTAAGAGTGTGGGAAAGGTGGGGCCCATCACTTAAATACCCTGATGTACCACCACCACCACCACCACCCCTCATCCACAGTGTGGTTGGTCCCTTCCACCTCTTACATTATGGTGCCTCATGTTGCATCTTCCAAGGGAATGCTTCTTAAGGGCCCAGGTCGTCTTCACAGGCCTTGTCTCATTTTTGCATTTGTGACCCCATATCCACTTCTTGTCTTGTACATAGTAAATACCTGAGTGCTTATTAAATTACTGGAAACTGTAATACTGAGTTAACTAATGTTAAGTGCTGCCATTGTACCAGGCGCTATGCTAATTAAGCACCGAGCATCCAAGCAAAGGCAAAAAACCAACCCTGCTCTCAACTCTCAGTCAACTGGGAGAGAGTCTAGGAGTGGCAGTGTGGGAATTATATCTGTATGCACCCGTAGGCAGAGATCCAACAAACTGGGGGCTGTTTATAGGGAAGGCATTAAGACTTTTTTAAATTTATTTTTATCAAAGATACTGAGTTTTACAATTTTCTTCTCAATCTTACTTCCCCACCACCACGGAAAGCACTCTGTCAGTCTTTACTTTGTTTCCATGTTGTACCTTGATCCAAATTGGGTGTGATGAGAGAGAAATCATATCCTTAAAGAAGAGAAGAGAAGTCTAAGAGGTAACAAGATCAGACAATAAGATATCTGTTTTTTCCTAAATTAAAGTCCTTGAACTTTGTTCAAACTCCACAGCTCCTTATCTGGATACAGATGGCACTCTCCTTTGCAGACAGCCCAAAATTGTTCCCGATTGTTGCACTGATGGAATGAGCGAGTCCTTCAAGGTTGAACATCACCCCTATCTTGCTGTTAGGATGTAAAGTGTTTTTCTGGTTCTGCTCATCTCACTCAGCATCAGTTCATGCAAATCCCTCCAGGCTTCCCTGAAATTCCATCCCTCCTGGTTTCTAATAGAACAATAGTGTTCCATGACATACATATACCACAGTTTGCTAAGCCATTCCCCATGGAAGGCATTAAGATTAATGAAGATTGGGGAAGGCTTCTTGGAGAAGTTGAGATCTGAAGGAAGCCAAGGAAAAGGAGGGAGAATTGGAAACCTAGGAGATGACAGCCAAAGAAATGCTCATGTTGGGGAGTTGGAGTGTCATGTATCAGGAAACACAAGGAGGGCAAGTTATCATAGCATCACAGAGAAGGAAGGGTGATAGGTGCTAGCAGCCAAACCATCATTGAAAGAATACTACTAAGAGCATAAGATCAAACCTTTCTTTCCTGTAGTGTAGCACTCTTACGCCTACCATTCTCAAGACAGACAACTTCCCTCCACAGTTTCCCCTCAGAGCTCTGTAGCCATCAAGATTTTTTTCTTCATTAGAGAAGTAGATCATATATTTGGGATACTGAAATGTCAAATATCCCACAGATACTCTGGAATGCCTCCTTTTAACAATTCCTAGTGAGAAGCTTATGGTCAGCGTTGAAAATAAAGTGACTTTCAAGTACCTTTAGAACTCAGGGGAACTGTTGACCAGACTAATTAAGGGTCTAGAAATTGCTATGGTAGTAAGAATACCTTGGTGTATATGTGAATCTTTTAATTCTGACAATAACCAATGAGGTAGGAATTATTTTTCTCAATTTTTAGATGGAAGAAATAGATTTAGGTGACTTGCTATGTCCAAAAGCTAGTTAGTAAGTCTATGATAAAATGTTTGAATCTGGGCCTTCTGACTCAGAGTTCATTATTGCAATACTACTGTTTTCTCATGTGAAAAATTATTGAAGAACTAACTTAATTTAGCCTGGGACAGCTTCACACACAGCTAGCTTTAGGCAATGAAACTAGGACCAGTGGGTCAAAGTTACAGAGCAGCTACCTTTGTTAGTAGAAAGTACCCTATCCCTAGAAATATGCAAGCAGAAGAAAAATGGATCCTGTCAGAGATGGTGTAGAAGAGATTTCTAGTGACAATTTATTAGATGTCTGCTATGGCATAGAGATAGCTGCTTTCTTGGAGGATGATGCAGATACTAGTAAGGGAGCTGCTTAGCCTATGAATGTCAAAGGCTTGGTTGAACTTACAGTTTAGAAATAAAAACAGTGCAGAAAATTGAGAAAAGTGATAACCGAACTGGGTCCCTCAACATTTTAGAATCAAGCCCTTGATAGCTCAGTCTTGGCCTTCAGATGTCATTCATCCTCATTATGACCTTGTTTCCTGTCTAATTATCCCTTCCTAACTTTAACTTTGGCCTTATCCTTTATCCTAGTTATTCATTCTGGTTCATCCAGCTTCTTCCCAATTCCCCAATTCTTTGTCTCTGCAGTCTTTGACATGAAACACACTTTGCATCATAACTAGTGATCCAACTGTAAAATTCAGTGATTTTATTGCCCATTTCACTTATTTCAGGAGTTTATCGTTGGTCACTTTTGTATTTTTCCTTCATCCTGTTCATTGATGTTAAACCTATTTTTATGTTTTGTAGTCAAAGAAATTGAATTTGACTTAAACTTTCTATTCAAGGTAGTAAGAAGTGGAATTAAGTGATAGAGCACGTCCTGTTTTTGAGTTGTTAAGTTATGTCTGACTCTCTGATTCCATTTTTATGAGGTTTTCTTGGTAAAGATACTGAAGTGGTTTGCCATCTTCTCCAGGGTCCACATTTTTTTTACAGTTGATGAAAATGAGGCAAACAGGTTAAGTGACTTGCCCAGAATCACAGTTAGTAAATGTCTGAGCCTAGACTTGAACTCAGGTCCTCCTTACTTCAGACCCAGCACTATCCACTGGGTCACCTAGCTGCCCTAGCTTCCTGACACAGCTAAAATAACAATTTTCTAAATTATTCATTTTCCCTATGGTATTGAATGGTATGTCATATAGTTGAACACCTTCAGCTTTTTTAAGATTGGGCAGTTTTGCTTTTCCTTTTGCCAAAGGTTAGTTTCAATTCTATAATATCTATAGAAGGGAAATTTCCAGAGATTTCAACTGTATCAAATTGCCCACTCTGCAGTATGAGCTTTGTCCATGTGAGGTTGGTGGATGAATTACAGGGTATTCAACTAGATTTTCTTTGACTCAAAGAGACAAGTTAAAAAACTTGTATTTTAAAGTTCATTTTATAGGACAAAGTACAAATCCTGTGCATAGTTTTCACAATGTGGGCATGAATGATGTTACAGTTTAACAAGGTTAATTTGTACACCATTAAATATTTTCTATTTAAATTAAATATTGAACAACTTAGTTTTCTTTCTCTTGTATTTTTTTTAAACTTAAGTTAGTTTCTAAGTGTGATATTTTCTTAAGGAAAAGCTCTTCATGAATAGAATATTACAACCTAATTTGAAATTTATTTTTTTTTTAGAATGTGAAACATGTTGCAAAAGCAGTCAAGAAGTGGCTGAAGGGGAAAGGGAAGAGGTGCCACTAGCTACCAGGGTAACAACATGGGAAATACTACAACCAAATTCCGCAAAGCGCTTATCAACGGGGATGAAAACTTGGCCTACCAAATATATGAGAGCAACCCTCAGCTAAAAGAATCCCTCGACCCCAATACATCTTATGGGGAGCCTTACCAGCACAATACACCATTACATTATGCTGCTAGACATGGAATGAACCGAATATTAGGGTGAGTGTTACCACAAGTTTACTTAGAAGTCATGAACATAGCACTAATTGATAATGGTTTTTTCATAGATATTGAAATTATCACATAGAGGAATTATGGTGGAGGATACTATATTTGGAATCAGGGAAGTATGGGTTCAAGTCCTGCCACTGATAGTTACTATCTGGGAGACTTTGGGCAAGTTGCTTCATCTCTGTGAGTCTCTTGAAAATTCTCAAGATTTATTTACTAAACTGGAGATAACTGCAACTTGCAATCCAAATGGAGGAAGGAATGAGTCCCTAGTCCATCATCTCTACCAAAACCTCTCTCTATATATATTAGGGAATCAAAGTTAGTTTATATATTTTCTTTTAATAGTATCTTTAAATTATATCAAATGCTTTTGGGGTTTTTGGGGGGTAGAATTATCATTTTTATTATATTGACTTGACCTAACTATGAGCATTTGATATTTTTTAAAATTCTATATTACCACAATAATCTTGTAATCATAACCCCCCCCCCCAAAAAAATGAGAAACCTCAAGAATAGTGAGAGAGGGGAAAAAAAATACTTCAGTCTGTGTTCAGATTCCAAAGGCTCTGTCTCTGGGATGAGTTGCCTTCTTTATCATAAGTCCACCAGAGAAGTTGTTTCAATATTTTCCCCACAATTGCTATTACTACTGTATTTCCCTCCACCCTATTCCTTCCCACTCTCATTTTTTCTATTCTCTCTCTCTCTCCATTCACCCTTTCCCTGTTCAGAAGTGTGTTGTATTTAAGTACCCTATCCCATGATCTTCCCACTCTTCTATCACCTATTCTCCCCTTCTCCCCCCCCATTCCCCTTTATGCCATCCCTCTCTTCTCAATTTTCTTTAGGGTAAGATAGATTTCTATACCCTATTAAGTGTGTATGTTATTTCCTCTCTGAGCCATTTCTGTTGAGAATGAAGTCTCACTCATTCCCCCTTGCCTTCCCCTATTCCACTCCATTGTAAAAGCTTCCTCTTGACTCCTATGTGAAATATTTTAGCCCCTTGTTCCTCTCCTTTCCCTTCCTCCCAGTACTTTCCTTTATCACCCTTTGACTTCATCTTTTTACTTTATACCATTATATTTAGCTCCTTCCTGTGCCTTGTATAGACAAGGCATAAATGAGAAAGTTCATATGAGTTATCAGTGTCTTCTTCACATGCAGGAATACAAGAAGTTCAATGTCATTAAGTTCCTCATAGGGGCAGCTAGGTGGCACAGTGGATAGAGCACTGGTCCTGAAGTCAGGAAGACCTGAGTTCAAATATGACCTCAGACACTTAATAATTACTTAGCTGTGTGATCTTGGGCAAATCACTTAACCTCATTGCCTTGCAACCCCTCCCCCCAAAAAAAGTTCCTCATATTAGTCCTTCTCATCCACCCCCTCTATGGTTCACCAGAGTCCTGTACTTGGAGATCAGACTTTCTGTTCAGCTCTGGTTGTTTCAGTAGGAAAGTTTGAAAGTCCTCTGTTTCATTGAAAGTCCATATTTTCTCCTGAAAGAGGATGTTCAGTTTTGCTGGGTAGTTGATTCTCAGTTGTAAACCAAGATCTTTTGCCTTCCAGAATATCATATTCCAAGCCCTACAAGCCCTCAATGTAGATGCTGCCAGATCGTGTGTGATCCTGACTATAGAGCCATGGTAGTTGAATTGCTTGTTTCTGGCAGCTTTTAGTATTTTCTCTTTGATTTGGGAATTCTAGAATTAGGCTATAATATTCCTGGAAGTTTTTCTTTTTGGATCTCTTTCAGGAGGTGACTGATAAATTCCCTCAATTTCTATTTTACCCTCTGCTTATTAGGATCTAAGAGCAATTTTGCTGAATTATTTCTTGAAAAATGAAGTCTTGGCTCTTTTCCTGGTCATGACTTTCATATAGCCCAATAATTTTTAAATTCTCTCTTCTGGATCTATTTTCAAGGTCAGTTGTATTTCTAATGAGATATTTCACATTTTCTTCTAATTTTTGCTTTTTGGTAGTTTTATTTCTTCCTTTAGTTCCATTCTGTATTTAAAGGAGTTATGTTCTTCAGAGAACTTTTTTATCTCCTTTTCCAGCTGGCCAATTCTGCTTTTTTAAGGCATTCTTCTCCTGATTTGCCTTTTGTGTTGCTTTTTTTCCATTTGGCCTAAACTGATTTCAATATATTATTTTCTTCAGTATTTTTTGTATTTCTTTCACCAAGTTGTTGACTTGGTTTTCATGATTTATCTGCATTGTTCTCATTTCTCCTCCCTTTTCTTCTACCTCCCTTAATTGCTTTTCAAAATCTTTTTTGAGCTCATCCATAGCCTGAGCCCATTTTCTATTTCTCTTGGAGGTTTTGGGTTTCAGAAGCTTCGATTTTGTCATTTTCTAAATCTTATACGGCACCAGAGTAATTTTCTATAAGAATTGTCTTTTTCTGTTGTTTGCTCATTTCCTCACCCTATGACTGATTTACAGTACTTCCAAGGTTTTGGGGGGTTTTGGGACAATCCACAGGAATCTTAATTCCTCTAAGGTCTAATGAGTGGCTTCAGACCCTCTCCTCTGCCCTGGAGCTGTGAGGATGGGCCCTGCATGGTTATGGTATGGTAATGTGGAAGCCCAAACTGCATCCTAGATCTGAGTGTGTGCAAACAGCTGAGTCCTGCCCCAGGAAGAGCAGAGATCTCTGCATTCTTCCCCTGCCCCCTTACTGTCTATGTGCTCAGAGCTCTGGATGAGCATGGTGGCTCTGCCAACTCCACTGTAGGTTCTCACCACAAGGCTGTTCTGAGGCCGGAGCTCTACTCTGTACTCACTCTGGCGTGGCAGAGTTCTCTCACCACCCCTTCTAGCTGTTCGCCGTGATTAAACCACACCCTCTGCCATGGACCCAGGTGTCCAGACTGGCTGTGGTGTGCTGTGGTTTTTTCCAACCCCTGGTCCAGGTGGAACAGATATTTCCTGGAGATCTTTCTAAGTTGTCTTGGACTGGGAAAACTCAGTCTCTTTCTGTGGGTTCTGCCCCCTTTAAGATTTTGGCTGGAGTCATAATTGGACAACTTTTGGAGTTTTGGTGTTTTTTTGACAAGGCAATGGGGTTAAGTGGCTTTCCCAAGGCCATACAGCTAGGTAATCATTAAGTGTCTGAGGCCAGATTTGAACTCAGGTATTCCTGACTCCAGGGCTGGTGCTCTATCCATTGCGCCACCTAGCCGCCCCCTACTTTTGGAGTCTTTTGGGGAATGATTTTCTGGGAATTCCTGCCTTCATGCCGCCATCTTGGCTCCACCTCCTTATCAAATATTTGTAAAAAAGTCTTTGGGCAGGGGAGGAAGAGGTTACAAATTCTTGTTAGATGTTAGGCAAGAATTTCATTTTCTAAAATACAGACCTTTGAAATTCAGAACATTTTAATTCTACAAAAGTGAGACACCTAGTTATTGGAAAGACACTTGAAAGTAAAAATATTTACCTCAACTTTACTTTGATACTTTGTGTGCCTTCTTTGTGTAATTATGTTTGTTTCCTTTTTTGTCTCTCCTAAGTGTTGTGTGGAAGGGTCATGCCTGTGCTTGGTGACTGCTGTGATCATTTCCTCTCTACCCTTAACTTTCAGTTGCTCTTTCAGTTACTTGTAAAGTACACAAAGCAACTTTAAAAGAATTTCTGAGTTCTTCTGGTGCTATATTACAATAGCATTATTTCCTAGTGCTGTATCTAATGAACTGACTATTCATTTGTCTTCATACCATGGTATAACTTGAAACCTTTTTTTTTCTTTTAAAGAGTAAATCATGTTGCCGAAGAATGCAAAATCAGTAAATTGGAATAAGATTTTTTTACTCTGTAACTTTGAGTGACCACAGTTGTAGAAAATCACCTGTGGAATCCTGTGTCTTCTGTTATCATGCTTTCAGTGTACCTGATTCACATGGAAAGCATTTTTGTAAAAAAATACTTTTGAGGTGAGAAAGCAGTCGAGTTCATGTTGTGGACCTCTTGTGTTAGCTTCCTCTTATATAAGGCCAAAGGGTTATCTTTTCCATTCTTTTGTCATCTTCCTGTCCCATTTGTAACAAGCAGAGCCCATTTGTTTTTCTTTGTACACAGGACCTAGCATTGTGCTTAGCACTTAGTAGGTCCTTAATAAATATTTGGCAAATTGCGCCACCTTGGAAATTGATGTCTCAGTGTTTTTAAAAGTGTATCCACCCAGGCCTGGCCAGGCCACTCTTTTGGACTTCATCCTCAGTATCATTACCACTTTGTGACATGGTTGATCTGGGATCAAAGTGGTACGTTGCAAAGTTGTGTTATTGCTAATGAGAGTAGTTCACTGTAAGACAACATAGGCAATACTTGTCACTTTTAGTACAGACATGAAAGCAGGAGTGATACCTCTATTCTCTTAGTAATCTCCAGAAAATCTTTTAATCTTCTTTTATGGTCATCTCTTGTTCTCCCTTTTTTTTTCTTTTTTTTTTTTAGGTTTTTGCAAGTCAAATGGGGTAAAGTGGCTTGCTCAAGGCCACACAGCTAGGTAAATATTAAGTGTTTGAGACCGGATTTGAACCCAGGTACTCCTGACTCCAGGGCCAGTGCTTTATCCACTGTGCCACCTAGCTGCCCCTTATTCTCCCTTTTTATATATGAGCTGTTGCATAGTCCATGCAGTACCTTTTTAAAATTATTTCTTAGATACATCTTGTCTTCTCTCTTCCCATTACCACTAGTATAGTTCTATTCTTATCTATTCAAGACAGCTTCCTAAATAGCTGCTCAGTTTTCAGTCTCTTTTTCTATACCTAATATATGACAGAATAATCATTCTAAAACAACTTTTATTCAGCAACCTTTCATGAGGAATTACTTATCGCATGGTATACTAAGTCCCTTCATGATCTGGCCCAATTTAGCCTTTCAAGCTTTATGGGTTTTCACTCAGGCATCTCTTCACCATCTTCCACAACAACATTGTAATGCCAACCTCTTTTCCTTTGCTAATGTTACTTCTACATCCTAAAATGTTTTCTCTCCTCTTTGCTTACCCTTTAAGACTCAGCTTAATTTTCCATCTCTTCTGTGAGGCCTTCTCCAAACTGTCACTCAAGGTCACCTTTCATCTATTGTTTTTACTATACCTGTGGCACTTGATTACATGTTGGGTTTTTTTCATCTATCACAGATTTATGAGTGGGAATTCTCTTTACAACCTTAAGGTTGTAAATTCTTATAATTCAAAAGTAATGTCTTCTGTTTCACTTGTAACTGTCATAATTCTCAGCAGAGATCACTTAAAAGCTCAGTAAATTACTAGTCATATTATTTTTCTTAAAAGGAAAACTTTCTCATTCCTTATGCTATGTCATTAAGCTCTTTGAA
Organism: Macrotis lagotis; assembly: GCF_037893015.1. Lineage (NCBI taxonomy): Eukaryota > Metazoa > Chordata > Mammalia > Peramelemorphia > Peramelidae > Macrotis > Macrotis lagotis. The sequence goes on along the minus strand of NC_133664.1, from coordinate 48,470,475 downwards.
CACAAGGACTATTTCTTGGGTTTTTTTTCCCTTCTTAGCAATCAGTCCAGTCAATCATCATTTATTGAACTCTTAGTATATTCCAGACACTAAATGAAGCTCTGGGAATACAAAGAAAGCTAAAAAAGAATCTTCTTCCTTCAGAAGCTCACTTTCTAATAGGGAGGAAAACATGGCAATAACTTGGTACCATGAAAATATAAACACAGTAAGGTAGGAGGTAGTCACAGAGAGGAACACATTAGGGGGCGGGGAGAGAGGGCTGTTGTGCAAAGGCTTCTTAGAGAAGGTGGAACTTCTATAGACTTAATCTGGAAAGGGAAGAAGCTGAGGAGAGGGGTAAGGCCCTAGTAGACAGAAGATGGAATGACTTGTTTAAGGGAGGGAACTGGATCCTAGACTCCAGGTAGAGACCTGAAAAACAAGAAGGGGTCAGGTGATAAAGAACTTCAGAGGTCAAATAGAGGATCTTCCCTTTGATCCTGGAGAGTGATAGCAAGCCAGGGAGTGGTGAACATTCTCAGATCTACACTTGAGAAAAATCTTGATAACTGAGTGCACAGTGGATTGGAATAGCGGAGACCTGAGGTGGCAAGACTTATAAGAAGACTCTCACTAAAATTTGTAGAGTGCTTTCATTTTTACAGAGCACTCTACTCCTTATGTTCTTAGTGATGTTTATGTGAACTAACAGACAGCTGATGATGGAGGCTTGGAATTCAGGAGAATTTTGGGGGCTGGAGATCTGAGAATCATCTATGTAGAGACAAGGAGTGACTGAGATCATCAAGTGACAAGACCTAGCAGGGGAAGGAGACCTGTGATCAGACTGTTGGAGAGCCTCCCTTAAGGTTGTTTTCAAGGTTGTCCCTGATGTTATGTCCTATTAGATCTCAGGAACCCATCTCATAGCAGGCAGAAAAATAGGAAACTAGGTGAGGATATCTGTGGAAGAAGTTTTATTCCCAGCAGCTGACTTGATGCTGGTGGTGATCCTCAGACCATAACTAGACAGGACCTGCCTGGGCACTTGGAAAAGGATACTTAATATTATTTTATTTTTCTCAATTACAATGGTTTTTAGCATTCATCTTTTTGTAAGGTTCTTCATTTTTCTACTTCCCTTCCCCATGACAAGATGACAAGTGGTGGCTTAATAAAGGTTTATTATTTTTTTCTTAAGTTTAACTTCATTTCATGTTTAAGCATATTTGTCTACATTATGAAACTGGATATATCACCTCCTCCATTCTTCACCCTCCCCCCCCAAAAAAAATCTGATTTCTTAAGTAATGAAAGGAGATAGGCTTTGAATGATGACTGATTGATGGGCTTTCACTTTAAAGCACTCTGATGGCTAGAATCCTAGGGTTAGAAGACTCAGCACATTGCTTTGATTATAAACCGGCTATCATGCTCAAGTGTGTAGCTCTAGACCCTTTGTTTGTTCCTTGTTAAAATGAGGAACATGAATTAAGCAGCTTCATTGTGTCAGGCTCACCTTGGGGTACTCATTCTACCCCTGACAGTATGTACTTCACTTCTCCTTCCTGATTTGACTGGTCTTAAGAAAAGGAGTCATGGTGCTCCTAGCCTGCATTTCTCCTCTTTGCCCAGCACCACATATTTCAATGTTCTGATAGTCCAGAAGAGCATGACTGCTGCAGACCAGCCATCAGCTCGTTCTTCCTCCTTCCCTGAATCCCACATCTCTCCTTTCAGCCACTGCCACTATACTGGAGTATCACCCCCGTGCTCCAGGCTCCCAATTCCTCAGCCTCCTTAAGTCCCCTCGCCAGTTCCTTTCTTAATCCTCTTCTACATGTCCTGCTGCACAGATGAAAAATTCCTGACATTCCTTTGCTAAACCATCATGGGTAGGGGGGCATTTATGCAGCACCTACCACATTCAGGGAGCTCTTGTTAAGCAAGAGCTGATAAAGTAATGGAGGAGCAGCAGGAATATAGTGTAGAAATAAGTAATTCTTTAGATAGGATAAGTAGGCAATGATGAACATAGGGAAGATACTAGAATCTCATGTCTTGTAGAAGGTGGGATGTTAGTTGAGCTTTGAAGGAAGCTTCAGGAGGGAAAAATCTCCAGGCCTGTTTGCTAAGCAGTTAAAAGACTTAGAGGGAAAGTAGTAGGTAGACAGTTGATCAAATAGGGATTTGTTCTGTGTATTCATGTATGGCCATATTGCCCCCATGTCTGCTTATGCCACGCTGTTTCCTGATAATGCAAGTTTCTTATCAGAAGGGATGGTTTCATTCAATTTATTTGTATTTCCAGGTGGTAGCACAGTGCTTGACCTGTGTTAGTTGCTTAATAAATAGTTGTTGATTGATCAATTGAGAAAAAGACTTATCCATACATCAAATACACACAAAGTACTTATAGAAGGGAGTAACAGCTGCAGGTAGGAGATCACATTTGAACTTGGTTTTGAATTAATCAAGGGATTCTTGTTGGAGCAGTTAGGTGGCCCAGAAGATGGAGTACCAGCCTGGAGTCAGGAAGATTCACAGACGTTTACTTAACTGTTCAACTCTGGGAAAGTCACTTAATCCTGATTGCCTCAGGTACCTACCTCATCTGTAAAATGAGCTGGAGAAAGAGATGGCAAACCACTCCAGTATTTCTGCCAAGAATACCCCAAATGAGTTGGCCATGTCTTAAAAACACTCCCCCAAAAGACACAAACTGAACTGATGGGTTCTGTAGTGAAAGTGAAAAGGGAGTGAATTGCAGACATTGGTGATATGGGTAAAAATAAGGTGACCAGCATGTATTTAACCTGCTGTATGCCAGCCACTGTGCTGAGTGTGCTACAAATGACAAGGCATGGAGATGAAAGAGAGTGTGTGATTATGAGATGAGAGAATATGTGAATGGCAATAACATGTAATTAGTTTAGAAGCCCATATATGAAGTATTTTACATAGCCAAGATTGTATTTGTTCTCAGAGTTTATAAATCACTAAATGGTATAACCCATAAATTCATATAATTTTTAGATTTAAAAAATCACATGGAATTTTTATCAAGAGTGTCATCTAGATGCACATGGATTTTTTCCCCCGATACATTGTTACTTTCCAATTTAAGTTTTTAAAAGCTCCTAGAGACAGGATGTTATTCAACTCCTACAGTTCACAGTACTATTTAACCATATAATATCTTATAATACAAATGTTAACATGATACTGGGGAAGGGGGCAGGGAAAATTTTGTTGGATGTAGTTTGAAAATCTGTATTTGAATCCCTAACTCTGATTCTTACCAAACCTCTCTGAGTGTAGAGCATAAAATTTTTAAAGAGACTTTTCACAGCATTTGAAGCTTCTTTATTTTTCTTTGCTCAGTGTTCTTCATCATTTCTATATTCAATCCCATAATATTCTGTATTTGAAGATGGCTATTTTGCATCATAGTTTCCTCTTCCTTAGACTAAACAATTCTATCTTCCCTAATATAGTGTCATTTACCCTCCCCCATAGTATCCTGATTGTTACTTTTTATGGATGTAGACCTAGTACATAATGAATTCTAAACCCAGTCATTTTTAATTAATAGTTGCTTATTGGAACACATAATACTAACTCCAGGATGTTCTGTTTAGTGCTACAATTTTAAAATAGAGATGTGTCTTAGATATTTAATATATAAATTGCATAAGTCCCAGTCAAGATTTATGTTGATGTCTGTGTGATGACCATATATTTATGCCAGTATGATCATATTGGGTACAACTTGGTAAACTTCTCTAGGATTTTATTCCATGCTTCTTTTCTTCCCTTTCCACATTCCACAGAATTTTAATAGCTACTTTTTCCTTAATCATGTATTCACATAGTTCATTGTATTTAACCTGGTCTGATTTCTGAACCAGCTGCTAGTCATTTTGATTTTACATTGTGTTACATGTGATTCATCCTCACATTTCTGAGGTCTGTGTATGATATCAGTATGTATTGATTCAAGTTTGATATAAGTTTGTTTACTGACATCTGAGAATGTGGAAGGCAAGGCTAGTTTGTGACTTGACATCTGCTCAGGCAGACAATGAAAGCTATTTGTTCTCTTATTTTTCTTTTAATTGGTAGTGTGGGAACAATAACAATGATTCCATCTCTTCAGACATAGCATTTAGCAAGCAGTCTGCAAATAATTTTGCTGGAAAGTGCATTCTCCTGCAGCAAGATGGATAAGTTATACTGCTAATACCTCTCCCTGCCCCCAAAATAATATTTTACTGAAGGTAGAGTTTATATTAAAACAATTTGTTTATCTGATAACTTATTTGCTTATAGATTTAGAACTAGAAATGGTCTTTTTAAGTTATCACTTTTGCCTTCATTTTACATATGAAGAAATTTATCCAGTTAAAACAAGTGAAAAAAAGACTAAAATCATTCCCATTGAGGTTGAGTAGATAGTTGATGTCAGAAGCTAAGTCACTGTTTGGTAGTCCTTCTTGTGTTTTATGGCAAACGTTCTTCAGATAATTGAATCATAGATTTCAAGAGGAATGAATACTTAGGCATAATCTAGTCCCATTTCCTTTTCACGGATCCTTTTTGTATTTGACACATTTATGAATTATAGGAAAATCTTTTCTATTTTTTTGCAATAGTAAAAAAGCATAGCATAAATAGCATAAAAAGTCAAACTCAGGGCAGCTAGGTGGTACAGTGAACAAAGAACCTACCCTGGAGTTAGGAGGACCTGAATTCAAATTCAGTCTCAGATGTTTCATAATTACCTAGCAGTGTGACCTTGGGCAAGTCACTTAACTCCATTGCCAAAGCAAGAGTCAAAACAATTAAAATAAAAAAGTTGATCTCAGAGAATTATTTCAGTGAAAAATTAGCAAATAAAAAATTAGACATTTTTATCTATTAGTTCTTCCTTTTTATGTATTAGGACAGGGTGGGCAGTTTTGTTTTTTTTCCATTCTGAAGAGAATTCATAACAAAATCTTGATTTTATTGAGCATTTCAGAGCAGAATGACCCTTTCTCTATTTGTTGATGCACCAGTTCAACACCTTAATAGTGCAGATCAGCAACTATTTAATAACTTAGTCTTGAAGAGTGAAGAGTTTCCTAAGCCTTTGGAATTTTTAAGTGCTTTATTATGAGTAACTCCCAGTTGATGTAAAATGTTGACCTAAATCCAAGGCGCCCTTCTTTCCTTTTTAACTCAGTTTCTATACAATTTTATAATAAACTAACCATTCTTGACTGTATTTCTGAACATTTTTTTTCAATTGACATTTTGTTTTATTTTTCCAGTTACATCCAAAGGTAGTTTTTAGCTCTCAACCATTTGTAAATTTGAGTTCCACATTTTTCTGCCATCTTCCCGTCCCTTCTCCCTCCCCAGACAGTGAGCAATCTGTTAAAAGTTGTACATGAAGATATTTCCATATTAGTCATGTTGTGAAAGAGAAATTAGAATTAAAGGGAAAGAAAAAGCCAGGGGAAAGAAAGGAAAAGCATAAAAGAAGTTTTTTTAAAAAAATGAAAAAGGGGTGGGTAGGTGGTGCAGTGGATAGAGCACTGACACTGGAATCAGGAGGATCTGAGTTCAAATCCAGCCTCAGACACTTAATTACCTACCTGTGTGGCCTTGGGCAAATCACAGCCCCAATTACCTGGGGTTATTACCATAACCTTAAAAAAAAAGTGTTTAGTATGCTTTACTCTACATCCAGACGCCATAGTTTTCTTTTTATTCCTCTGGATGTTGTTGGCATTGTCCAAAGCAGTCTTTCATGATTGTCCTTGATCTCTGAATTTCTAAGAGGAGCTGTATCCATCATAGTAGATCATCTCACAGTGTTGGTTTTTTTTGTAATTTATTGTTACTTTATTTTATTTTTAACATTTAATATTTATTCTCATTTTGTACAAATAACATTTTTATACATTAATAAAATATTCTTGTTTAAGAGTAAACAAAATACCCCCTCCCCCCAAAAAAAAACATAGACTCGCTTGAGCAATAAAGTCAAGGGGAGAGAAAAGATCAAAATAAAAAAATAATAGTAATAATTGTAGGTATGGCCAGGTGGTGCAATGGATGGAGCACCAGTCCTGGAGCCAGGAGCGCCTGAGCCCATATCTGGCCCCATACACCCAACAATCACCCAGTCGTGTGACATGCAAGCCACCCAATCCCCCACTGCCAAGGCAAAACCAAAAAAAGAAAAATAAGACCCAAAATAAAATAAAATAGTAATAATAGTAGGGGTGGCTGGGTGGTGGACAGAGCATTGGCCCTTGAGCCACCCGGGTCCAAATCCGGCCTCAGACACCCAACGATCACCCTGGTATATGGCCCCAGGCAGACCACCCAGCCCCATTTTCCCTGTACCCCCCCCAAAAATAATAATAATATTAAAAAATGTGCTTCAGTCTTTGTTCTAACACCAATAACTCTGTTGTGCGTGGATCACATTCTTTATGATTAGTCCATGGCAAAAATTACTTCCATATTTTTCCACCGTTGCCATTGCTGATTGCAACTCCTTCCTTTGGTATTTCTCCACTACCATGTACTATATTTTCTCTCTCCTTTCACTCTGACTCTGCTGTAGGGTCGCTGAGTGGCACAGCAGACAGATCCCTGGCCCTGGGTCCAAGAAGCCCTGAGTCCCCATACCACCCCTTAGGCCCAGAATCCACCTGGCCCTATGGTCCTGGGCAGGCCATCCAATCCCAGCCCCTTGCAATAAGTAAAAAAGAAAATGTGTTATATGTGACCACTCTTCTCCCATGGTCCATCCTCTCCTCCATCACTCACATCACCCCCCTTCCCCCTTGTCCCCCTTCTCTCCTCCTTACTCCAGATGTCTATACCCCATTGAGTATATATGCTGTTTCCTCTCCTAGCTACCTCTGATGAAAGCGAAGATTCCCTCATTCCTTCTTGCCTTCCCCCCTTCCATATCATTGCAATAGCTCATTGTAATAAAGAAAAATCTTATTATGTGAAATATCTTGGCCTATTCCCCCTCTCCTTTTTCTTTCTCCCATTATCACAGTGTTGTTGTTAATGTTCTTTTGGCACTGCTCCTTTCACTCAGCATCAGTTTATGCAGGTCTTTCCAGCCTTCTCTAAAGTTTGATCACTTGTGATTTCTTACACAATAATAGTACTTCATAGCATTCATATACCATAACTTTTTCAGTTATTCCCCAGTTGATGTGCATCCCCTCAATTTCTAATCCTTTGTAACTTCAAAAAGTGATACTGTAAATATTTTTGAACATGTGAGACTTCCTGTTTTTTATGATTTCTTTGGGATACAGACCTCAAATTGTTATCACTGGATCAAAGAGTGTGATTAGTTTTATTGCCCTCTGGGCATAGTTCCAGATTGCTCTCCAGAATGACTGGATCAGTCATAAACTTCTTTAAGATAGAAGCATTGTTCAGCTATAAACATGACTAACTTTTTTCGTAGTCCAATCACCAATTTAAACTTAATTTTGTCTTGGCTGATGCAAAATTAACTGATCCCTAGTTGCTAGTATTTCTTATATAAAATATATACTTAGAAAATCTATTTTCATGGCAATTATTAAGAAGTACTTATAAGTGATTTTCTCCTTAAATTAGGCAGTTAGTTGGCACAGTGGACTTGAGCTGGACCTTGAGCTAGGAAGACCAGAGTTCAAATCAAGCCTCATATACTTAGTAGCTATGTGACCATGAAGTCATTTAACCTTGATTGCCTGTTCATCTATAAAATATCTTAATTGTAAAAATCAAATGAGATGAAAGCTACAGTGCCTGGTGCATTAAAGGACTACATAGATGTGGGTAAATATGATGATGACAGTGGGTAATCCTTCAGTCAATCCACCAGGATTGCATGCTTACCTATTTGTTAAGCATCACTCAGTGATCTCTAGCCACTGACACTTGGCTAGACATCTGGTGATGTCCATAATATTTTGTTGATGAGTCCTGAGGGAGGGATAGTAATTAGCTTTAAACTGATCTTTATTAATCAGATTTGTCATCCTCTGATTTCTTTTATAGAATTTTTTTTTAGGTCTTTTGTTTTTGTTTTTTTGTTTTGCAAGGCAAATGGGGTTAAATGGCTTGCCCAAGGCCACACAAGCTAGGTAATTATTAAGTGTCTGAGACCTGATTTGAACCCAGGTACTCCTGACTCCAGTGCTGATGCTTTATCCACTGCCACCTAGCCGCCCCTATAGAAGAATATTTTTATATTTTTTTGTTTCACTTTTTAGATGTCAAGATTCTCTTCAGTGTTTGATCTTTCACTGAATGTATGGTAATATTTTGAAGAAAGATTTTTTTATACTTACTGAGATTTTTTTTAATTGCAGAATTGTAGTGGGGATGGGAGGAGGGAAGTAAGATTGGGGGGAAATTGTAAAACTCAAATAATATCTTCAATAAAAAACAATATAAAAAGTATATAGGAAGGGGAAAAGATTGTTGAATTGTTTTAACCGATGTAAATGTTGAGATCTGCATATCAGAAGATAAAATGGGTCTCTATTTTAGTAGCCAAATAATGCCTGAAACACTTTGCCTAAATCTTTTGAATCATTTAGAGACATTTGCTTTTTACGAAGAATGTGCAGTGAATTCCCAAATAGGAAGCCACTTTTTCTTTTAGAAGTTATCAGAGCACATGTTTCATTAATAACTTCTAATGGAGCCATTGTTTGGTTTATTTTGTTCGCCTGCAGATAGCTCCTTTTTTCCAGATATATTAATTTTAAATGGCTCTTTTGTGAGTTCTCTGGGCCATTAATGATCACATTTCAGCAAACAGCATTAGCTACCAAGCTCAGATGACTAGAGGCAATAATAAATGTCTGCTATGTTGTGCCAAAGCTTATCCAGTGACCCTAAATTATAAGGATATAATCTCAGCTTCATGTAGTGGTGTCTTTCCTAAACCTAGCAAAATATTTTCATCACTATTTCTGGAAAACAAATATTTATAGGGAAAAAAACTGAAGGCAAAATAAAGAAAAAGAAAATCTACCCTTCAGAAACTATTAATATATCTCAAAATCTTCATGTGTTTGAAATTTTAATCAGAAAAATTCTAGTGATTTTTTTGTCATCCATTATTGTTAAAGATTGGACCCTTTATTGTCTTAGTAATTATTAATATGTAATAAATTTCTAATGATATTTTTCATACTAACTAGTATATCTACCAACCTGTAACAAATGATATGTTTTTAAATGGATATGGGATTTGAAACCTGAGAAGATTATCCCTTTGAATATAACATGTATGTGACATAAGACAAAAATGTAACAGGTTGAATGCTTACTAGTTCTTATACTTCCCCCCCCCTTTATCATTATAGGACCTTTCTTTTTGTTAGAGATGGAAATCCAAATAAGCGGAATGTGCACAATGAAACATCTATGCACCTGCTGTGTATGGGGCCTCAGATCATGATCTCTGAGGGAGCCCTTCATCCTCGCTTGGCACGACCCTCAGAAGATGATTTCAGAAGAGCAGATTGTCTCCGGATGATCTTAAAATGGAAAGGAGCGAAACTTGACCAAGGCGAATATGAGAGAGCAGCCATTGATGCTGTTGATAACAAAAAAAACACACCTTTGCACTATGCTGCTGCCTCAGGGATGAAAACCTGTGTAGAGGTAACACTTGAGATGCTTGTGCTTCCCGTCTGTGTGGCTCAATGGGTGGCATAATTCTTGTGTGTCAACTGTTAGTGTGTTAATAGTTTTATCTGTCTTGATTGCTTTTGGAATCAGAACACCACAATCCTGCCTCTGATATTACTGGCTTGCTCGTTGTTTTAGGAAAATGACTCCCCACGCCCAAAGTGTAGTGCCAAGTACAGCCACAATGCCTAGGACATTGAGAGAGAGAAACAGATGTGCTTCTATTAGGTATTATTCCCTAGAAACCTTGACAGTGCAACCATGCTGTTATCAAACCCTGCAGACTATACATCTTTCTGTATAAACAACCAAAACCACAAAAGGATAATCTAGTTGTGACTTACTTATACACTGCCAGAAGTTACCTCTTTATTTTAAGTGTCATCAGTCTACACCTTAGTGGTGTTGCACAGCTCCTTTCCCAAATGGGTTCTGAGAGAACTTGGTCTTCTTCAGCCAGAGTGTGGACATGTATTTGCTAGGGGAAAAAAATCTCTTTGTAAATTTGAAAATGTTAAAATGCTGGGGGAGAAAATGAAAATGAAAAGCACCACCTGATCCAAGGAGTTTTCCTGCTGCCCCAGGAGACAACATTTATAAAGATTAGTAAATGCAAAGTAATGTGAAGAGAGAGAGAGCACTCACAACCCAGATGAACAGCATCATCAATTGAGTGCTCAGTCTTTGCCAGACATTGTGGTAAGGACTGAGGATACAAAGAAAGCAAAGCAAAAAATTGTACCTTCCTTCCTTCCAGCACTGTGTATTCTATTGTTAGAGACACTTCACACCACTGGGTCCATACAGATTTTTTTCAGGGTAAATTGTAGGTAGAATTAGGAAAGATTTCCCCTGAAAGAGGCACCAGAGTGTTGTGCCTTACAGGAAGCTTAGGAATCGAAGAGAAGAGGGTAACTGACAAAGGAGTGCCTTTGGTAACTCCCAGTTATGCAAGATTGAAGGTCTCATCTCATTTGATGGGTAGAGGAGATAAATCTAGGCAAAAGGATTTATAAAGAAAGTTAAGTTACAAAAGGCAAAAATTTTTTGCAGAACCGATGTCCTGGAAACAGGAAATGGAATGCTCAGTTCTAAGAAGAACAAGCTGTTCAGTTTATTTACATAAAAAAAAGGGGGAGAGTAATTCAGAGTAGCTAGAGATCCAGAGTTAAGTGCCCAGCTTAGAAGAATGTGTCTTCTATGTGAGAGATGGTGCTTGAGCTGGGAATGATGACATAGCCAGACCTGTGCTTGAGGACATGCAAGATGACCTTGAAAAGTAGATGAATTATGCAGGCTCAGACCTAGAAGAGTGGTAAGACTCTCAACAAGGGCAGTGGTTTTAGATGCCATAGGCTGGAGATAGAACAAACAAAACATTGACAACTGATTGGATGTAGGGAATAAGGACAAGTGAATAGTGGAGACCATATCTAAGGTTTGGCTTTGAGTGATGAAAAATTAGGAGATCTTAACCAATATAAATCCTGACTTCTGGAACAGGCCAAACAGAATAGGGAAAAACACAGAAGTTTGTGTCAAAGAAGCAGTTTTCATTGATCTTAAAATACAGTGATACCTCCACCCAAACTGTGACTTCATCCATTTTAGAGATTGTTATATAGCCTATTGGTGAAGGCAGATTCTTCCCCAAGGAAGCCAGTTAGATTTCCTAAAGCTATCTTGCTCTGCCTTAAAACATCTCACCTGACTCTCTTGTTCTTTCCCCTTTGTACCATAGTCAGTTCTGCAGGATTAAGGACAAGTTTAGTAAAACTTTTCATATTTTAATTATTTTTAAAATGACTCCAAATTTAACAAACAATAAATGATGAAGAATGGGGAGGATCATAACCAACATAAGTTCTCCTGACTTCTGCTGCAGACCAGAATAAAATATGAATTCTCTTTTTAGAAACTTTTATTATTTTTCTATATTTGTAGGAAACCAATAAACAAAAGAAACTTCCAAATTGTGTTGGCAACAAGTGTTGCCTTCTTTACACCACAAATCAATTGATGTGTCTTCCTGTTTTGATATAACAATACTAGTTCGTTTATAGAATTCATATAATTATGCTGACTTCTAATAAAATGTTTCATTAATTCTAGCATCTTCTTGGCTTATCCTTCATAATATGCCTCAAGTACAGTCACAGACATGCCAAATAACTATATAACAGCAGAAATATTCTTTTTCTTTTTAGTCTTTTTTTAATGATTTTATTTATTTTGAGTTTTACAATTTTCCCCCCACAGAAAGCAATTTGTCATTCTTTACATTTGTTTCCGTGTTGTACATTGATTCAGATTGAGTTTTTTTTCTAAATTAAAGGAAATAGTCCTTGAACTTTGGTCAAATTCCACTGTCTTTATCTGAATACAGTTGGTATTCTCCATTTCAGACAGTCCAAAATTGTCCCTGATTGTTGCACTGGTAGAATGAGTGAGTCTATTAAGGTTGATCATCGCCCTTGTGTTGCTGTTAGGGTGTACAGTGTTTTTCTGGTTCTGCTCATCTCACTCAGCATCAGTTCATGCAAATCCCTCCAGGTTTCCCTGAATTCCTGTCCCTTCTGGTTTCTAATAGAACAGTAGTATTCTATGACATACATATACCCACAGTTTGCTAAGCCATTCCCCAATTGATTTCCAATTCTTTGCCACCACAAACAGGGATGCTATGAATATTTTTGTACAAGTGACATTTTTACCCTTTTTCCTCATGTCTTCAGGGATGGTAAGGACTACCCAGTAGTGGTATTGCTGGACAAAGGGTATGCACATTTTGTTGGCCTTTGGGCGTAATTCCAAAAGAAATATTCTTTTTTTAAAAAAAAATTTAAATTTTTGCAAGGCACTGGAGTTAAATGACTTGCCCAAGGTTACACAGCTAAGTAAGTATTAAGTGTTGGAGGTTAGAATTTGAATTCTGACTCCAGGGCTGGTGCTCTATTTTCTGTACCATCTAGCTGACCCCTCCAGAATTCTTTTTAAAAAGATTATTGGCTTTTTCTTTGCCATTTTCAGGGTTGAAAAAGCCAATGCCTTCTCTTATGCATTGGAAAGAATGAGTCGATTTCCAATAACTGAGTTTCTTGACAAAGTACTCTCCTTAGTACTTTCTCATAGTGTTTTCTATTATAGCCAATATCCTCCCCAGCTGACTGTTGTTATGTCTTTTGCCAAATACAGTTCAGCAGGAGGGGAAAACTGCTAATTGTTTAGTCTGATTTGCAAGTATATTGCTGTGGTTTTCTTATTTGTTATAAAATTCCTCTTTTAAAAGTAGCAGATTTTAAGTGATTTTACATGACCTACATTTACCCCTGAATGCCTACCTCTGCCTCTTTCCAAAGGAACTATCTCATGTAACAATTTTTTAAGATATATTCTTAAGGGCAATAGTAATTTACTATTAAATGTTTTTTTAATTTCATTTTATGTGCGATATATAACATCAAAGACCCAGGCCTAGTTAACATGATTATAAATGCTTCAACAAATGAATAAAAAAAGCATTCTTCCCAGGCACCAGCTACAATTGATAGTACAAATACAAAAAGGAAACTGTCTACATATAAGGTATTTATTTCCTAATAGGGAAAAACAGATGATACAGGGTAATGACAGCCAGAATAAATGTTTTGGCCTTGAAAGTCACTGGGATGATGAATGGAATCAAGGAAATTGATTTTTATGCCCTTTCCAGGAATGATTGCATCGATTTGATGATTGTTCACAGAACAAGAAGTAGAAAGCAAGGTAAATTATAAATTACAAGAGAAGATAGGGTAAAAATGCTGCATTTGTTAAATGAAACACACTGTACTCTTTTTTTTTTTTTTGAGATGTTGTTTTGTCCTTCATTTTCTTTTTTAGTTGTTTGGGATTTTTTGCAGGGCAGATGGGGATAAGTGACTTGCCCAAAGCCACACAGCTAGGCAATTGGTATGTGTCTGAGGCTGGATTTGAACTCAGGTACCTGACTCCAGGGCCAGTGCTCTGTCCACTGCGCCACCTAGCCACCCCAAAATGCACTATACTCTTAAAAAATGCATATAAACAAAGTAGTTATCCATTTTGGCTAACATAATTTTTTATTATTATATGATACATGTTTCATCACAATAAGATTGTTGAAAAAGTCTAGAAAACAACTCCTCCCACAGAAATTTGATCTTGACAAGGTTCAAGATTGTCACCAAGGACAGCTCTTCTTTACCCTATAAGCTTATTCGCAAAATATTATGGAGGAAGATACTGGAAAGTTAAAAACACTATTACTTCCTAACAGAACACTAAGCAATTGAAGAGAAAATTAGCTTGAAGGGAGTTTGGCAATATGAAGCCTAAACCAAGTCATCCTAAAGATGCAAAGAAGACAAGATGTGAACCAGAAAGGAACTTTTGACATTTTTGTAAATTGGTAATGATGGTAGCATTATTATATTACTACCTGAGTAAAACTATGTTACAAAGTGATAGAGATTAGTTTATTAATAAGATGAATTTGGGTAAGAGAATTCATTGTTCTATCTATATTCAGAAGAAAATATTTAGAAGAAATATATTTATACACGCTCCCAGATCAGTGTTTTAAGTTAATCTTAGACCAGGAGATTCTAAAAGAAAAAAAATGTTTGACAGTGACCTATTTTTGAGATAAACTAAAACAGAACATTACAAAAAAAAATTTAAATCTTAAATCTTTTATATGTGACCATGAAGAGCACAGCAGTTTTCATTGTATAGATACCTACTTTTTATTTTGTGAGAAAAATATGCACAGAAGCCAATGTATTTAATTTATTTTCTTTCATTATATTTACTTGGTATGAGGGAGAATTTAAGGGATGAGGGAGAAAGCAGGTTTCTTCATTGGACAGCTAGGTCAATAGTTTTTGAACTATTTCACAACTCATTTCTTACATAAAAATGTTCAGTGTTTTTCCCTTTTTTTTAAATTTCCAATTAATATTTTTGCCTAGGCTTAGTTCCTCTCCAACAACCAAGATAATGGGAACAACTTCTGAAATTATTCTTAGTTCATTGGGAGTTCCCCAAAACCTAATCATAAATTCAGAAAGACTCCTTATAAATTCAGCCACCAGATCCTTAGTCAGTCAGGATTCTCTAGTCCTTTCACACAGATGAAACTTTGTTGATAAGCTACTTTAGAAGACAGCCTCAAGGGGCAGCTAGGTGATGCAGTGAATAGAGCACCAGCCCTGGAGTCAGGAGGACCTAGCTGTGTGACCTTGGGCAAGTCACTTAACACCACTGCCTTGTTAAAAAAATAATAATAATATAGAAGACAACCTCCCAGTGCAGCCCAGCTTCAAATCACACCCATTACTCAAGATTCACTGCCATGTACCTTTTACAAACTTAAAAATCTCATAATGTATTTTCTTCCCTTTTTGGGAGGGGGGCACAGCAATGGGGGGTTCAGTGATTTGCCCATGGGTAGTTATGAAGTGTCTGAGATCAGATTTGAACTCAGGGCCTCCTGACTGACTGGTGCTTCATCAGCTGTGCCACACCTAGCTGCCCCCATAATGTATTTTCATAAGTAAAAGTTGGATGTTGAAGTCTGCTACCACTTGTTAGTTTTGAGATGGAACCACTTAACCAAATAACCAGGTGTTGAAGAGAATATTGCAGCTGGGGTTGGCAAATAAGCAGGAGAGACTAATGCCTCTGTAGCCTCTGAAATAACTGAAAGGATTCATCTTTTAGCAAGGGGTTGTACTAAAATGACCTTTATAATTTTTTTTTTATCTCTAAGATTTTTTTAGTCACTTACCCCCTTTCTCCACTGATAACACACTAATCCAGAGGGTAACATTGTGCTGTATAGTGCAACACATTATCAACAATGAAATACCCAAGATTTAGCATTAAAGCCAACATATATGGCAAGGAAAGTAGGTAGGCTGAACCTCTAGCAAAGATTGGTTATCAGAGAAACTTTACTTCTCTTCCCTCACTATCCCTACTTAGGAAGTATTTCTTTGGGAATTTTATGGAACAATATAGATTAAAAAATGCCCAGAATGACACAACATGGAGGGGGGTGTATTGGTGATAAGAATTGCCACATGAAATGAGATCATTAATCATGCAAAGATGTGTGATAACTTTCATCTCACAGGGCATATGAATTCTTTTACCCATGGTCAGTGATTATAAAGAACAAGATATTTTCTTTAAAGTAAAATTTTAAAATAATTTCTGCTTAAATTAGTAATAATTGACCTTTTAAAAATCTTTTAATATATTCCTCATAACATACTTCATCATATTCATTTATGTTTCAAAAATCAGTATACTATGTATATGGGTGTGATTCTATGGAAACTCTTCAAGAAACTCAGTGTGATAATGTAGCACAAAAGCATATAGTGCCTCTCCTTTCCCATCTTCCTGTATGGTTTTTTTGTCTACAAGTATATCATGTCTCAAGATAGAGTTACACAAGTAGCAGACTTAAGAGACTACTTTTCAAAAGAGACTACTTTTCAATTCTGTTATCTTCTGAGAACATCTTTGGTTACATGTTAAATACTTTTGTTGTTGGACCTTATAAATTCCCTACCTTTTGACTATTTTTCACAGAGATCATTTCAGACCAATGAGTTCTGTCGGGGCTGGTCATATCATTTGTTTATTTTTATTTAGGCAACTTCTCTTTGTTATTCCTTTTTTTGGTCTTTACCTATGAAAATATTAAGTCACTGAATATGAAGGTTTGAAACTTCAGTGAAAATTTTATTTATTTTGATTTAAAAGGGAGGCAGAATGCAAAACCTAGGAACCAATCCTAGCTCTGTTCACTATCTCTTAACTTCAGTCAAGTAATTCAACATTCCTATGCCTCAGTTTCCTCATCTTTAAAATGATGCTCATACTTTTCTCACAGGGATGTTATAAGACTTAAATAAGAGGTAAATATACTTTGTAAAACCTTAAAATTCTATCTAAATCTCGCTCTCCTATAATTCTTATTTTGAGCCATACAAATAAAATATTTCGGTATCAGATATCTTCTAATGCATGAGTTATAGGTATATATGCAACATGGTAGGATAAAAAGAATGTATATACTGCAATGCTTTGCACAGGGCAAGAAAGAATCAAAGAATTAACAGCTTTTCATTTGTGAAAGTTTCATTATGTCACTGAGTGTATGTGAAGGAAAGATTAAAATGAATATAATTTGATAGGATTAAAAAGTGACACTTTTAGGGTCACCTTTCCTTTAAAAGTCTTAAGTTGGGCATTAGATATCTGTAAATCAAAGGAGGAAGGTCTAAATAGTTTGTACAATGGTCTGTTCATTATCTGTTTTCTTTGTCAGATTGAATTAGAGTTGGGAACTCAAAAGATATGGCCAGACTACGGATAGGGAGATGAATTGTGAGATGAGATATTCACAAATCAATACTGACTATATTGTCATCCTCACATAATATAAGAATCCTCCTTTTTCCTAGTTGCTAACTTAAAATTGTTTCTGCTTTTTGCTCTGCTGATTTAATCCCACCTAACATGGCAAGCACTCAATAAAGAATATCACAAAAAAAAAATTAAATTGACATCTTAGAGAGGTAATATGTAGGAGTCATTTGAAAATCAAACTTGTATGCAACCAAAATATCATCTTGTAAGAGCAGTGGTCACAATAAATACTAAGAAAAAAGAGCAAAATATGATGAACACATTATAGATAATTTCACTAACTTTATCCATATGTAATCAAAGTATTTATTGATGGTGAAAATGGAAATCTAGAAACTAGATTGAGAAAAAAGCTATGGACTGTTAAATCACTATAGCTCCGACAAAAAGTCAAAGTCTTAAGTTTACAAAGACTTTACAAAGTCTTTTTTTTTCTCCAAGCACAAAAAGTAGCCTAGATCAACAAAGGTTTAGAGTACAATTTTCAAGGTATAACAGAACAGTGGTGGAAGTAACCTGAACTCTGATTACCTTCAAAACACTGAAAAATGGTGAGAGGAAAACAAATCTAAAAGCAACTTGCAAAATCAAACCATCTAAGACTATTTTTGGGGCAAAACTGACAGACATTGACTAGAAAGGTTAACATTTTCCAGGACTTCCATAACTTTTATTTTTATCACAGTTTACAGAACCGTATTTATGTTTTTTAAGCGCTTTTAGTACCTTGTGCTCTCTGAGGGAATAAAAGTTGCATTAAAGAAGACAAAGCCAGGGGAAGCAGTTGATTCAGAATATTAAAAATACTTAGAAAGAGATGAATCTTACAGCATGTGGATTTTCTGTAGAGGTGGTAGAAAAGAATTCTATTTGGTGAGAAGTTGGGTTTGGTTTGTACTATTTCAAAGAGTGCCTACATTATTAGGGTGATATCCATTGAAGTACAAGTTTCTCAAAAGTCCTAGAACAGTTTTAAGCTAGTAAAGCTTTATAATTTGGGATTGTCTAAACTTTGCTACATGAATGACAATATTACTGTTCTGTAACAAAGTGAAGAATTCAGTAGCAGGGGAATGTATGAGCTGATGGATGCAGTATTAAATAATCAGAATCAGGAAAACTATATACCTAACTACAATGATATAAATGGAATGAATAAATTGAAAACTGACATCAAATATTAAGTAGTTATAATGACCAAGTTTTGCTTTTAGAAAGTTGTTAAAACTTGAGTTTTCCTTCCCTCTTGGCAAAAATGGAAAACTATGGGTATGGGATGTTGCATTTCCTCTGTAATACTATGAATGAATATATTAGTTGATTTTGTCCAGTTACTTTTTTCCTCTTCTTAATTTATTACAAAAAAGTTCATTGTGTAGGGAAGGTAATATTCATATATGTGATGATGACATAAAGATGATGAACACTGATAAAAATAAGATAAAAAAGAAAATGGATTAATAAAATGTGAAGTGCAGCTGCTTAATACATCAGGGGCACATTTTCACCTCTTTCTGATTTCTAAACAGGAGAGAATATGGCAAAGAACACTTTTTTTTTCTTTTTATCATTATTTTACCTTTTTTTTTTGAAATTCATCTTTTTGTTTTTTAAAAACTGTTTCCCTATCTCTTCCAGGCTGTCAGTATAGGGGCAAGGCAACTTCTGGGCTTCAGGAAACCGAAGGCAAAGCTCAGAAACTTTGATCTGCTCTCCTTCTGACTTGGACCAATTCAGTCCTTCTTAGTCACCTGATTGTTCACTGGGGCTTTCCATTAATATTAGTGATAACACATTGTATGCCTAGCAAGTTAGCTTAGCCTTATATAGCTAAGATTGCCTTTGACCTCAAGATCACCAGCCTCAGCCTCCCATTTACTTGTGTTAGGCATGAACTACCACAACCGGCAAGATAAACTTTTTTTAAATATATATTTTTTTAACTTAAGTGTACTCAGATTGAGACAGAAGTACGATAGGATGGGGAAAAAAATGCTAGAGTAAATACATTGTTTTTCTTCCTCTTTCCCTTTAATAACTTGTGATACTCATTTTTTCTCTAAAACTAGATGTTTATTTTTTTATTTTGTTCTTTAGGCTTCAAAATTTCCAATTTAATAAAAATTATTCTCTGTCATGAGTGAAATAAAAATAAAGCAGACATAGGGTTATAGACTATAAATTTGTTCTAAACTTGTATAATTTTCTAAGTATCTACTTTGTATAAGTAACTGTGCTTTGGTGATGTCGCCTTTATTCTTAACTTTCAAGGACTGTGGTGGTAAAATAACAGAAATCATTGTAATAAGAAGTCATTATCTCTTTTAGATCATTGTAATTTAAATTAGAAATTTTGTATTCTTAATACCATGAAGTGGACAGACATGTACTAGTCTGAACCTGTGAGGCTTACAAGAATCCCATGTACTAGTCTGAACCTGTGAGGCTCACAAGAATTCTTGTGAGACAGGTCCTGCAAACCAATACCCAGGTGACCCAAAAGAGACTGGGCTGTTGAAGAAGGCCTATTGAGAACTTGTGAAGAGACTGAGCTGACCTGACATTTCCAGGTCCAAACCAGTGCTTTTAGCATTTGAGCATTAAGCTATCATTACTTTTAATATCAGAAATGTAGTGAATTACCCAAATGATCCTAGTCCTGCCAAGGAATCTCCTACAAGCAGGTCCCTGCAGCTTAAGCAGTAAACCAAGCTGATTACAAAAAAATTTCCAAATACTTAGGGGAAAATCCAATGATCATTGCAGCTTTACTGGGCCAGTGTGCAGCTAAATTCTTACAGTCTCATAGAAGCTATCTCTATTATTTGACAGGATCTTTCAAACACTACAACTATTTGTTAATGCTGTACTTTCAAAAGACCTGTATTAGAGCAACTCTAATTTGTCAGTTTAGTAAAATTAGACCTCCAGTTCTCACTCCTTCCCCATACCTTGGGTATTTTAATGTTAATTGGCATCTGCAGATTTTATGTCATATATCACATACAAGTTTATCTATCCAGTATACTTGTATACAGTATGTGAAGGGATTAACCCCTGAGGAAAGAAGCCAATTGCTAGGGCCTGAAGGTTGATTTCATGGGTAGGAAGAGGGAGGTGAGACAAGACATATCTGTACCAATAAACTAGACTAGACTATGGGGGGGGGGTGGAGACAGGTTCTTCCCCAACTCCCAAAAGTCATTTCAGTCATGTCTTCATGGAAAAGATGCTGGAGTAGTTTGCCATTTCCTTCTCCGGCTCATTTTACAGATGAGGAAACTGAAGGCAAACAGGGTGATGTGACTTGCCCAGCATCACACAGATAGTGACTGAAGGTAGACTTGAGCTCAGTTTTTCCAGACTTTATTCACTGAACCACTCAACTGTCCCTAGAAGCTACACTTAATTAACACATCGAATGAGAAAAAAGATAAAGTATATGCAGTGGGTTTCCTATGGAAGCTTCTTGGATGGCTCTTTTATACCATTTATTTTGGGCTCAACTATGTTCATGATGTTGGAAATTGTTTTTAACTGTTAGTTTGTCTGCATAATGTGTATGATTACTTACATAATAAACACTTAAGAGGTTGATTTATCAGACCTTTTTAAACGACTGTTTGAATATCATTTGTATTGTTTTTACCTTCACTTAAAGTATGTAATTAATTGGTCTTACTATTTTTTTAAGCTTTTAGTAAAACATGGTGGAGACTTGTTTGCTGAGAATGAAAATAAAGATACTCCCTGTGATTGTGCTGAGAAGCAACACCACAAAGACCTAGCCCTCAATCTTGAATCTCAGATGGTTTTCTCCCGAGATCCAGATGCTGAAGACATAGAAGCTGAATATGCTGCTTTGGACAAAAGAGAGGTGATTTCTAAATAATGCATCATACAAAGAGTGATAATTTTGTTCCTTTTTAACAAGATGTTATTCTCTAGTCCAGCATTTCTAGAACTGTGTCAGATCATGATTGTGTCAGGGGCAGCTAGGTGGCGTAGTGAATAAAGCACCGGCCTTGGAGTCAGGAGTACCTGGGTTCAAATCTGGCCTCAGACACTTAATAATTACCTAGCTGTGTGGCCTTGGGCAAGCCACTTAACCCCATTTGCCTTGCAAAAAACCTTTTAAAAAAAGATCATGATTGTGTCAGTGGAAATCCTTTTATCTTTCAAAAAAATATTTCGGTTACATTTAAGTTTAGAACTGTCTCCTTTCCTTCTTCCCTATCACACACTAAAAAGACCACTGATGTAGTTATGTGTGTGTGTGCATGCATGCATGCACACAGTAGATAATATACTCAGAATAGCAATCAAATTGATGGTTAATATTTAAACAGTATAGCTATTATTGTATACAATTTCAATAGTATCTTGGTACTTATTTTCATTCTTTATTATTTCATGCAAGTGTTTCCATGTGTTTTGAAAATACACCTGCTTATCATTTCTTATAGCATTAGTAGTATTCCATCACAATCGTATACAATAACCTATTTAATCATTTCCCAATTGATGGGCATCCACAGTGTCTAATTCTTTCCCACCACAGAGCTGCTGTAAATATTTTTATTTATGTTAAGTTATCCACTTAGTCATTTTTTTCCCTGATCACATTGGGAAACAGTACCAATAAGTGGTATCGTTGGTCAGAGGATAGACACAATTTTATAACTCTTTGGGTATAATTCCAGATTGCTTTCCAAAATAATTTTGTTTACTATTCCAACAACAGTATATTAATGTTTAAATTTTTTCACTTTCTACTACATTTGTCATTTTTCCCTTCTGTCATTCTAGCCAATCTGATAGGTGTAAGATACTTACTACAAAGTTGTTTTAATTTTCATTTCTCCAATCAATAATGATTTAGAGTATTTTTTCAAATGACTTCATATAATTTTAATTTCTTCAATGAAAAACTACTTGTTCAGCAACAAAAACCTTTTAAAAACAAAAGCAAAAAAAACTGTTCATATCCTAAGATTATGCCATTTAAGGAATGATTCATTCTTAAAATCTGACAGAGTGCTCTCTCTCTCTCTCTCTATATATATATATATATATATATATTTAAAATATGAGACTTTTATCTGAGAGATCATCTATAAAAAATTTCTGCTAGTCTGCTATTAAAAAATTATTTTAGTCTTGATCATATTGGCTTTATTTGTTCAAAACGTTTTTAATTTAATGCAATGAAAATCTTTTGTTTTACACCTGACAATGCTGTCTCTTTTTTATTCATGAATTCCTTGCCTGTCCATAAGTTTGATGGTAAATAAGCTTAAATATTTATATTTGTCAAACACATGATTACTATAATCATTTATCACTAAATATCATATGTCTATTCTGTTTCACTGGTCTATCTTTTTATTTCTTAGAAGTAGCCTGTGTAATAGTTTAAGATCTGGTACTGTGTTAAATCTCCTTCCTTCACATTTTTTTCTTCATTAATTCTTTTTGCTATTCTGATCTTTTGTTTTTCTAAATAAATTTTATCATTTTTTTTATTCCAATAAAATAACTTTTGGTAACTTAATTGGGATGGCATTGAATAAACATATTGGTTTAGGAAGAATTTTCAGTTTTATTATATTAGTTTTTACTGCCCTTGAAGTACTAATATTTACACTTTACTTCTGATTTTTATTGGAAACATCTTGCATTTCTCTATTACAGAAATGTTACTTCTTGGTTTTAAATAGATACTGTTTGCCATGTTAAGAAATAATCCATTTATTCCTATAGTTTTTAATATATCAGGGTTGTCAAAAAAAATTTTATCTTCATCTTTTGTCATTTTGCTGAAATTTTCTATTGTTTATTTTTTAGAATTATGTAAGTTACTTTTAGACCACTTGATTGAATATAATTCTTATTTGGGGGTATATATTTGATGTGTTTAGTATCTATTTTTCTATACTTTTTTCTTTAAATATGGTCAGTTTTTGTAAAAGGTGCCATATAAAGCTGAGCAAATAACCTTTCAGTTATCATCAGGTATTCATCTCTTTATCTTTTATCTGTATTATGACCTTATCTGAAATCATGATTTGTGGACCCTGATATTTTTTAACTCAGTTGAAGTTTAAGTTCATTCTCACATTTTGACTCTTGTCAGGTTTTTTTTTTTATTTTTTTATTTTAGATTTTTGCAAGGCAAATGGGGTTAAGTGGTTTGCCCAAGGCCACACAGCTAGGTAATTATTAAGTGTCTGAGACTGGATTTGAACTCAGGTACTCCTGACTCCAGGGCCAGTGCTTTATCCACTGTGCCACCTAGCTGCCCCAATTCTTGTCAGTTTTTGTGAAGCCTTTTGGGTTTTTTGTTTGGGGTTTTGTTTTGTTTTTTGATATTTTAATTTATTTATTTTTGAATTTTACAATTTTCCCCCTATCTCACTTCCCTCCCCCACCCCCACAGAGAGCATTCTGATAATCTTTACATTGTTTCCATGCCTTACATTGATCCAAATTGAATGTTTTAAGAGAAATCATATCCTTAAGGAAAAAATAAAGTATAAGAGAGAGCAAAATTACATAATCAGAGAACTTTTTTAAAAATTAGAGGTCTTTGGTCTTTGTATAAACTCCACAATTCTTTCTCTGAATACAGATACCCCCAGTTTTTATATTTTAAAGTGTATTTCTTTTAAGCAACACATTACTGGATTCTGATAGGTGACACAGTGAATAGTACTAAATCAAATGTCCAGAAGACCTGAATTCAAATCTGTCCTCAGATGCTTCCTAGCTATGTGACTCAGAGCAAGAATCTGTTTGCCTCACTTGGCTCACTTTGTAAAATGGAGATAAATCAGAAGAGAGTGAAGTTCCTAGAATGTGCTTTTTCCCTCCATTCCTGACCCTCTATCCACTTTCTGACCTAGCAGCCACCCTAGTGGTCACTGGGTGATGAATTTTTTTCCCTCTTTATATTAATTGAATAAAAGAAAACCACATTTGAAAGTAACTTTCTTGGTGGAAGCAGTGTTGTTCATCATAATTGAAATCATCAGTCTTTAAATACTGATATATGCATGCATATATATATATATATATATACATACATACATACATACACATGTATTTTAATCAGCAAGCATTTACTGAACTTGGGAACGTTTGTTTTCTAAGATTTAGATCACTCTTGGTGGTAACCAGAGTGGGGAGAAAGATTGTGATAACTAATCTTTATATAGAGCATGTGATTGGTATTATTATTATTATTATTATTATTATTATTATTATTATTATTATTATTATTACCATTTTGCACACGAGAAATTTGAAGATCCGGGAGTTCAATTGATTTGGCCCCAGTTGTTGTCTAGTTCATGATGAGTGATTCCAACAGTCACACTGGTTTTCAGACATCTCAAACTGGATATGCAGTGACATATTTCCAAACAGAAATCATTATCTTCCCCCTAAATTTTTTTCCTTTCTTCTTCCTGCCACCTACCCACCCACCCTTTCCCTATTACTGTGGAGGGCAACATTGACCACCCATTTCCTCAGGCTCCCAAACTTGGAGTTATCCTGGTAGATCTCTTGAATATACCTTTTTCTGTCCTCTGACTCTATTTTACCACATTCTGGTGATTCCTTCTCCCTCAAGAACCTCCATTCAGCTGCTAAATGTGAGCCTGTCACCATCACTACTCAATAAACTCCAGGGGAAAATCTGAAATGCTAGTTAGTGTTCAAAAACCCTTATTAACAGATCCCCTCTTAACCTTTGGTGTCATCAACCTTGGCATTTTCTCTGACAATGTCCCATGCCTGGAATGTTCTCCCTCTCCTCTAACTGTTGACTTCTGATTTTCTTGGAAGTCTCAACTAAAATCTGTAAACCTTTCCCATTTTCTCTTAATTCTAGTGCCTTTCCTATTTTTTCTGTGTATAACTATTTTGTATATATATAAATACATATATATGTCTTTACATGCTGCCTCCCCTATTAGATTATAAATTCCTTGAAGACAGATGATCTTTGACTTCTTTTTTGTGTCCCCAGAGTTTAATGCAGTGTCTAGCATATAGCAGCTATTTATTTATTGATTTCCCTTTCCTCATCTCCTTTGTTTTTTTACTCTTTTCCCATTATTAAAAAAAAAAACAAAAAATATTTCATTTGATCCTGTCCCCTCAGTTATCACCCTAAATATTTCTTCTCTTTCACAGTCAAACTCATAGAAAAACCTTCTGCTTACTAATTTACACAATAATCAAACCCTGAATTTTGGCTTCACTATGTAGGTCCTTAAACTCTTTCAGATTATCAGTGATTTCTTTCTTCAAAAAAATTTTTTTAATTAACAATTTAATGAACATGATCATTACCAATAATAACTTAATTACTCCTTCCAGTGAGCTTTAATTATTTCTTTATCCTCTCTACAGTGTTTTACACTACAGATGTAGATAGGTTTTTTTCCCCTTTCCTGGATCTTCTTGATGTTCTTTCCTAGTTCTCCTACCTATCTCAGTAAGAGACTCCTAGCACTCCTTTGCTGGATTATAATCCACATCCCTAACTGTGTGTGTGTGTATACTTCAAGAAGGGCCTCTTTTCTCTGCGCACATGCGTGTGTGTGTGTGTGTGTGTGTGTGTGTGTATATGTATGTGTGTGTGTGTGTGTGTGTGTGTGTATTCTTTTCATGAGCTCATTCATTATCTCTTCTAAATTCAGTTATCTCTCTCTCTCTCTGAAGATGACTCCCTTATTGGCCATCAGAGCTTTTATTTGCTTCTTCCTTTGTTTGAGTCCTATATAATGTGTAATTTTCAGAGGAATTTAAGAGGAGTGGATCATTCCCTTTTTGGCTCTCCTCTTTGCTGAACTGAATTATTTCAGTTTAAATCTTGTTCTTAGCTAAAATAATTATTGGAAGGACTAAATGAGAAAATGTAAGCACCTTGAAAAGGTTAAAACTCATATAAGTGTACTATGACTACAACTTCTAATATTGCTTCCATCACCACTACTTAAACAGTACCAAAAATATTTTCCTTCTCATCAATCATTATGTTGCCCCTTTTTTATTTTTTACCCTCTACCCCTTTTTTCCTATTTTGCCTCTTAATCCCAAATTAAACAGTCTGCTTCTGCATCGTGCCTCTCCCATGATCATTTCTTTCTCGTGGCTTCATGCCCTTCCATCATTCTGCATTACAGTTTCTCCATAGGAACTACAGCTCCTATTCTGTGTAGGGGTAGTATTCACAAAAACAAAGTCATCTCTCTCTCTCTATCAACTCCTTTCAGATTAATGGGTACATTGTAAGTTTTTTATATCCCTTTATAGAACATATCTCAATCTTGGAAATGTTCTTTAGTGGGACCACCTCTCTCCATAGATTCAAGATCTTGTCTCTTCCCCATCTTCAGTTCTTCTCTTTGTCATTTTATTCTCCTATAACCTCACTTTTTTTTTTTCTGAGGACCACAGGAATTATCTTCCTTTATTCACTCTTGGACTTGATTTATGTACTTCTGCATTTGCTTTTTACCTCTTCCTTTTGATTCACTCTCTCCCCTAATCTGCAACTTAATCTCACAAAATATATTGAAACACCTATGAGAGTATTAGAGTTTAGTCTATGGTATTTCAAGCCTGTTACTCAACTTTCTTTTTATTTTTTTAAATTCTGCTTTTAATTTAAACCCCTTGTGAAAGAAATCTTAACCATTTCTCCTTGTTAATTGCTTTTTTTAAAGTTTCTTTCATAATAGTTTCCTAGAGATGTGATAATTTCATTATTCTTTATTTGATAGTTATATTTATTTACCTTTCTCATGTTTTTCTTTGCGATGCTTAAAAGTCATATTATAATAATAAGGGTATATTTCTGAAGGACTTGAAATACATTGATTTGCCTCATAAACCTGTTCTCTTTCTACCACCACATGCTGCCTCTTATACTTCACAATATCAATGCAAAATAATAGTAAAGTTTTAATAAATAGTAAAGTTTTAAAATTTTCAAATAGTCAGCATCTAACTTACCTTTAATTCTGTTCTATTCACAGCCATATGAAGGATTAAGACCACAAGATCTTCGAAGACTGAAAGATATGCTGATAGTAGAGTCTGCTGACATGCTTCAGGCCCCATTGTTCACTGCTGAGGCTTTACTCAGAGCTCATGGTAATGACAGAAAACATAGAAGCTTTCAGATGATTTATATATAGGCAAGAGTAAAGATAATGTATGTATATTTTTTATGTCTACCCACAGCATGTCAAGTTTTAGATAATAAAAAATCAGCAAGCATTGGTTATGTTATAAATTTAAATGAAGGAAACAGAAAAATGAGGGAAAGGGGGGAAGTATATTGAGAATTTTGTAGTTTGTAATCTGCTTTCTTGTTGTTTACAATGCCACATTTTTGCAGAGTTTGGTTTAAGCACAGTTTAGAAAATAGTTTCCAGAGCCTGGTCCTCCATTTTTTTGGCATTGCCTTCCAATGAGAAAATGTTGATGACATATGGCCATAGTTGATTAAAATTTTTAAAGAAAATGGTTACAATGGTGTTCATTTTATTTTATGTGAGTTATTTTCTATCACTAAATCATAATCATGGAATTTATTTAGTTCTTTAAGATTTAATTCTTTAAAAAATTTTTATGGACATTATTTCATTTGAACCTTACAGTTATCCTATGAAGTAAAGACTGTAGGAAGAAATAGAATTGAAAAGTAGGTGACTTTCCCATGGAAACACAGCTGGAAACTATAGATGGGATTTGAACTTAGCTCTCTTGTGTCTTTACCTTCAACTCTCCATCACAGCATAATGAAGTTTACAGCTTAAAATGACTTTAAATAGTCGCCTCCAATCTTATTTCAACAGGTTAAAAAAAAATCCTGAATTTCAGGGAGGCTAAATGACTTTCCTAGTATTGTTCAACTAGTATCTGAAATAAGATGATAGAATAGAATTTTTTAATTCTAAACTCGCATCTTAGATTTATAGTTGGAAGAGATATTGCCAGTTACTGGGTACAGCCCTTGTTTTAACAGTGAGGAATTTTAGACCCAGGAAAGCTAAATCACTAAGTCCATCCATCTATATACTAAATGTCAGAATTGACATTTGGATGAAGGGACAATTGCTTATATGAATTAATTATTTGCCAAGGGCTGTGTTGAGTTCTAGAGATAGAAGTACAAGAAAAAAGACAATGGCTTTTCTCCATCAACTTACAGTTAAATAGGAATGAGGCCAGGAATGGAGATCAGAGCCAGAAGAGAATGGGGCTAGCACAAGAAAAGTGAGAGGCTGAACTTGAGGGACAACCAGCTTTTAGTGAAGTGTCACAGGATCTTGCCAGGCCAAGGCTTACAGAGGACTGAAGCAACCACAGGGTTTCAGCATGAGGTCTTAGATTTCTAACTTCTAATATGAACTCAATCCTTGAAAGCAACTCATATCCTCTGACAGTACAGTATTCTTTTCTGGAACCAACATGAAACTGTAGGTCTAATTACAGTCTTTTTAATATTACCATTTTTGAGGATATAACAATGTGATATCATATTAGCTTCTTTTGGGAAATTATTGATTGCTATAAAATATATTTTTATTTATCATATATGATATATGTATAAAATATTAATATATTAATAGGATCCATAAATAATTCTTTAGAACTAAACAAACGTTGTTCATTTGTTCTATGTTTATTAATACTGGCTACTGGGAAGAGGGAGCATCTCTACCCTCAAGAAGCTTCAGATCTAATCACTTTACCAAAACACTAACCCTTCTACTTTTTCACTTCATCCCATTTCATCCTGTTTCCTCCAACAGCTTGGAGTAACTATAGATTGGGAATAAGTGTTATTCCCCCCACTCTTTCCCTAATTTTTAATTTTTTCCCTGACTGCTAGCTCTCTTCCTGCTGCCTACAAAATGCTTGTATCTTCCCATTCTGAAACAAAGTCTTCACCTGATCTATCCATCCCTACTAATTTTTCTATTTTTCTTCTGTTTTTATAGCTAAACTCCTTCCAAAGGCCATCTATGATAAGTGCCTCCCCTTTTCTCCTCCCACCCTCTTCTTAACCCCTTAGAATATGGTTTCTGACTTTATTATGTCACCAAAGCTGTTCTCTTTAAAGTTAGCCAGTGATCTCTTAGTTGTCAAATCCAATGGTATTTTCTCAATCCTTCTTCTTGACTTCTTTTTGACAGAGTTGATCACTCTCCTTAATTGTCTTTTCTCTGCATGTTTTCAGGACACTCCTGTCTCCTAGTTTTCCTCCTATCTGACTGTTCTAACCATAGTTGTCCCCCCATGAATTTAATTACCCTCTTTATGGTGTCAAATCTCAAATCTACATAACCTGCCCCAGTCTCTTTTCTGATCTCCAGTTGCCTTTTAGACATCACGCATTGGATATTCAATGATCATCTTAAACTGAATATGTCCAAAACATAACTCATATACTTGTCCTTCTCTTCTCTGGAACTGCTTTCCCTTGGTGCAGCCATCTCACCCCTAGAGTATGCAATAGCTGTGGGTGAGATAGCCTGCTTTTGTGTCTCTTCTCACTCTAATTGATCCTTTATCCTTTAGCCACTAAAACTATTTTTCTTTTTCCATTTGGCCAATTGTGTTTTTGAAGAGGTTGGGGTTTTTTTAGGCAGTTTTTGTGCTTCCTTCTGCAAGCCATTGACTCTCTTGAATACTTCTCATAGGTTTTTTTGGGGAGGGGGGTGTTTTTTTTTTTTCTTTTTAGGTTTTTGCAAGGCAAATGGGGTTAAGTAGCTTGCCCAAGGCACACAGCTAGGTAATTATTAAGTGTCTGAGACTGGATTTGAACCCAGGTACTCCTGATGCCAGGGCCAGTGCTCTATCCACTGCGCTACCTAGCTACCCCAATATTTCTTATTTTTTAATCCCAATTAAGCTACTTGATTTTAAAAAATCTTTTCTGGGCTTGAGAATAATTCATATTCCTCTCTGGTGGCTTCACATGTAGGCCTTTTCCCATTCACCTCTTCTGGGATGGTGTTGTGATCTTCCTTGGTGCCATAGTAACTTTCTATGGCCATGACTTTTTTCTGTTTTTTCTCTCATTTTTTAACCTAATTTGTGGTTTTAAAGTTGCATTCTGCTCATGGACCACCAGGGGCACTCTTCCAGCTTGTGTCAAAAAGCATGGGCCTTGCTTATAGACTTTCCATACTGGCTCAGCTTATATGATCTGATCTCCTTGACTTTCAAATTTTGTACTTCTCACATATTCTGTGATATGGGAGGTATGTTCTTGTTTTTCCTTATGTGCAATACCCCATTTCCCAGTACTGCCAGTACCCCAATCATTATCTCCTATACCTGGAATTCTTTCCCTTATCTCTACCTCTTAGTTTTCTTCAAATCTGCTAAAAACCCACTTTCTATCTGGGAAACCTTTCCTGATTCTCTTTTATCTTACTGTCTTTCCTTTGAGATTGTCTCTCCCATTCAGACTGTGAGCTACTTAAGAATAGAAACTGCCCTTTGCCTTACTTTGTATCACCATTGCCTCCTAAGCCTGGCACAGTAAGAACTTAATAAATGCTAGTTGGCTTGAATTGATACATACATACATCTCCATTATGCACACTCTCAACAAATCTCTTAGGTCACAGTCCCAGGATGAAGAGCAACATATTAGAATGTACAATTATAGGGGAGTGGAGATCCTAGTCACGTGTTTAAGGTGGAAAAGAGTGTTTGTAGGGGCTCACATAGCCAGGACCACACCTTTCCTTAAATCATACTTCGGTAGAAGAACCAAAAATTTAAAAATTCCCAGAATTAGCTCTGAAAACAGCTACATGAAAAGCCCAAATTTTGGAACAGTTTCCTGGTCACCCTAGAAGCTCAGTCCAATTTTAACATAAAATTAAAAGTCAAGAAATAGATGAGAAAACAAGCAAAAACAAAAAACCTGACCACAGGAAGTTGCTATGGTCACATACAATATAAACTCAGAAGAGGACAGTGATGTCAAAACAGCTACATTGGTGTCAGACCCAAAAAGATTAAAAATCAGCTAAGAGAGGTAGAAGGGAAAAAATGAGAGTTATGCAAGAGAATCATAAAAAATCTACAACTTGGTGAAGGAAATAGAGTGGCAAAAGATGTATGAAAATTCAGTAAAGAAAATTCATTAAAAAGTTTTATTGTTTATAGTCATTTTTCAGTCATGTCTAATTCTTCCTGACTTTAGTTGGGTTTTTCTTGGCAAAGATACTAGAGTGATTAGCCATTAGCCATTTCCTTCTAAAGCTTATTTTACAGATGAAACTGAGGCCAAGCAGAGTTAAATGACTTTTCTAGGTTCACATACATAGTGAGTGTCTAAGGCCAGATTTGAACTCACATTGACTCCAGGTCCATTGTATCACCTAGTAGAGTTGGCCAAATGGAAAAGAAGATCAAAACCTCACTGAAGAAAACAACTCTGAAAAAGTAGAATTGGTTAACTGGAAAGGACAAAAGCTCATTACAAGTTGAAGCTAATGACTATGCGACATAAAGAAACAGTTAATAAAGAATGAAAAAAAAAATAGAATAAAATGTGAAGTATCTCATTGGAAAAACAACTGACAAGAAAATAGAAGAGAATCGATTTAAGAAATATTAGACAACTTGAAAGCCATGATCCAAGAAGAAAAAAAAACATTTAAATAGGGTCTAGACAGCATATTTCAAAAAATATTCAAGGAAAACTGCCCTGATAAATCCTAGAATCAGAGGGCAAAGTAGAAATTGAAAGAATTCACCCAGAAACTCCTGAAAGAGATCCCAAAATGAAAATTCTCAGGAATATTATAGCAAAATTTGAGACCTACCAAAGTGAAAATATCACAAGCAGCCAGAAAGAAACAGTTCAAATATTGTGGAGTCAGAATAACACAAGATTTAGCAGCTTCAACAGCACAGGATTAGAGGGGTTTGATTATGATATTCTGGAAAGCAAAGGACCTAGGATTACAACCAAGAATCACCTACCCACTGAAACTGACTATAGTCTTTCATGGGGAAAAATGGATATTGAAATACTACTTTAATACATTTTTGATTTAAAAAATCAGAGCTGAACAAAAGTTTTCATTCAGACTCAGACATAAAAAATGTAAAAGGGAAAGAGAAATCACTTTTGAGTTCTTTTATGGGAAGATGATACTTGTAGCTACTACCATTCAGAAAGTTAGGAAGTGTAATTTGACAATGATGGGATGATGATATAAAAAAATAAAGGGCAAATACAAAGGATTCCTGGAATAGGTAGAATGGATAAATTTCCCATAAAAGTGCAAAAGAGCTATTACAGTGAAGAGAAAGGTGGGGGTGGGTTAGGCAACATGTGACCTTTATTCTAACTGGAATTGACTCAAAGAAGGTATAACAGATTTAACTGTCTTAACCTATGGGGCAGTTGAAGGGGGAAGAGGAGGACTTACAGAAGGGAAGAAATATTAGAAACAAAACATGAGGATGAAAAGAGAAGAGAGGGAGGGAAGGAGACAGGAATGGATAAAGGGGGGGAATTGAATGAAAAGAACTGTAAAACAAATGGATAGCAGAATGTTTTAATAGTCAGAATCTTACTATATGTTGCTTAGAGGAAACACTTTTGAAGCAGAGATACATATAAGAGAAAGGATAGGAACTGGTCCAGAATCTGTTATGTTTCACTTGAGCTGATTACCAGTCATGAATTCAGACAAAGACAGAGCAAAAATAAATCGATTAAAGAAGGGAAAAAGTCATGGTAGTCAGTGAGATAACATCAATACTAAATATACAAAACATAATATAGTATTCAAATTCTTAATAGAAAATTTAAGTGAGAGACAGCTAGGTAGCACAGTGGATAGAGCACCGGCTCTGGAGTCGACACTTAATAAACCTAGCTGTGTGGCCTTGGGCAAGCCACTTAACCCCATTGCCTTACATAAAAACCCAAAAAAAGGAAAAAAAAGGAAGAAAGAAAATGTAAGTGATAGGAGGAAATAGACAATAAAACCATACTAGTCAGGAGACCTCAACTTTCCCTTTTTAAGTTAGATAAATCTAATAATAAAGTAAATAAATTGAGGAAATGAAATTCTGTTCAGTTTTAGAAAAATTAGGGATAATAGACCATTGTAGAAAATTGAAAAGCAATGGAAAGGAATATACCTTTTTCTCAGCAGCTCAACCTATAAAAATTGATCATGTTTTAGGGCATAGAAATTTTACAACCAGCTGCATAAAAGCAGAAATATTAAATGTGCCCTCTTCCGATCATACTCTAATAGACATTATTTAGTAAAGAGCTGTGGAAACATACATTACAAATTTCTCCAGATGCTTACATCAATAAAATAGGGAATGAATAGAAAAAAATCCCAGGACCAGATGATAGCACATATGTACTCTACCAAACATTTAGAGAACAATTAATTTTAAATAGTATATAAAGTACTTGGAAAATACAGGCAATGGAGTCCTAACAAATTCATTTTATGACAGAAATTTTGATACCTTAGGCAAAAAGAACAAAAAAAAAGGAGAGACAAGTTCCAAAATGGAGATTGATGCAAACTACCTAGTAAATTAAAACAATATATCACTGAGATAAAATTTATACCAGAAGTCTAGAAGTGAATCACTATTAGGAAAAGTGTCAGCATAATTGACATTAATAAAAAAAAACCCAACAGAAATCACGTGATTATCTTAATAGATGCAGACAAAGCTTTTTGACAAAACTCCCATTCCTATTCAAAATACTAGCAAGCATTGAAATAAAATGACACTTTCCTTAACATAAGCAATGGTAATCTAAAAATATCAATAAGCATCTATGGTGGCATGAAACTTTCTGCATAAGATCAACAGTGAAGTTTATCAACACCATTATTCAGCACTAGCAAAGCTATAGTTACAAGAAAACTATCACTCTTTGCAAATGATATGATATCCTTAGAGAATCAAGTTAAAACAGGTTGAAATAATTTGCCAACTTTAGCCAAGTTGTAGTTTATAAAATAAGCTTGCATAAATCATTAGCATTTCTAGATATTGCCAATGAAGTTCAGCAGGAAAAGATAAACTCCATTTTAAATAATAGTAGATGACAATATAAAATTGAGAATCTTTCTGCCAAGACAAACTTAGGAACTATATGAGTTTAATTCATACAAAATGAGATCTAAATATTTGGAAAAATACTAATTGTTCTTTAGTAGGCTATGCTAATATAATGAAAAAGTGAAAACTATTTTTAATCTATTTGCTAAGTTCCATACCAATTAAAACTACCAAAAATTATTTGATAAAGCAGAAAAAAAATATAGAATTCATCTGGAAGAGCAAAAGGTCCAAGTGGGTAGATGATGTGGATACTACGGGTAATGCTATATGCAGATTAGAAGAACATGAATAGGTAGTTGACCTATCAGATCAAGGGAAGAATTTAGGATGAAATGAAGGAGTATTGCAAAAAATATTGATTATATTATATTAAAAAAAATCTCTTGCACAAACAAAACCAAAGCAACTAGGATTAAAACAAAAAGCTGAGGGAAAATTTTTTTTTTTCATCAGATGTCTCCGATAAAAGGCCTCTTTACTAAAATATCTGAAGAACTGGGTTAAATTTTTAGGAATGCAAGTCATTCCCCAATTCATAAATGGTCAAAGGAACAGGCAGTCTAAAAGCAAAAAAATTAGAGCTGATAATAGTCATGAAAAAATATCCTAAATCACTATTGATTACAAAAATGTAAAATAAAATCACTCTGAGTTTGCTCCTCATACCTAATTAGCTTATATGATAGAAAAGGAAACTAATGAATGTTGGAAAATTAGGGTATTAATGCATTGTTGATATTTTTACTGAGTATCATCTTTTTCTTTTTGCCTAAGACTGGGATAGGGAAAAATTACTTGAAGCATGGATGTCTAATCCAGAGAACTGCTGCCAACGTTCAGGTGTTCAAATGCCAACACCACCCCCAAGTGGGTACAATGCCTGGGATACACTTCCTTCTCCTCGAACTCCAAGAACGACTCGCTCTTCTGTCACTTCTCCAGATGAAATTAGTTTATCTCCTGGTGACCTGGATACAGCTTTGGTGAGTATTAATTTTGAACCTGATTATTAGCCTTATACTTCAGTTTCTAAATGTTTGTGATTTCCTTTTGTTTAATGTTTTCTTTAAAAAAATTGGTAGGCAGTGAACATAGCAAGCAGGAAATAATGTCAGAATTTATG
This sequence comes from Macrotis lagotis, assembly GCF_037893015.1. Taxonomy (NCBI): domain Eukaryota; kingdom Metazoa; phylum Chordata; class Mammalia; order Peramelemorphia; family Peramelidae; genus Macrotis; species Macrotis lagotis. The sequence continues at coordinate 48,435,023 of NC_133664.1, read as the reverse complement.
AAATAGATTATGTTTGACGGGAAAAGGACTTATTATTGGTGAGAAATTTATTCCTGAGCCAGATAGCATATAGTTAAACTATTGACCCCTTTGATTAATATTCAGTAAAATAATAATGAACAAAACATGGTATACAATTGAAATGCTATAATTCTGAGTTACCAAAACAAATAAATAAAAATTAAAATATGCTACCTGGATAACAGAAGCTGCAAGAACCCTGCACCCTCACCCTGCAGCTCAAATATGGCACCAAACTCTCATTCTGGATCCTTGAGCAAGTCCCTTGACCTCTCTGATAATGGGAACCATGGGATATTTCCTTGCCAGGGTTATGCTGGGGATCTTATGGATAGTATTTGTTACATATTTAGTTAGCATTGCCTGAAAGACAAGTGATAGACAAATAAGAGCTGTTTCTGTTATTATTATATTTGTGATTTATTGTGCTTATGATTATTCAACATACTTTAATTGCCTCAAGAAGAAGAGAAACTGGTTGGCTAGTGACTTCCTGTGTGTGCCAGGCACCAGGGGAGACAGAAGAAGGACAATAGAGTCTCTACTAAGGAAATGTCTGACTTCATGGCTACTTTTGTATTACATAGAAGCATGGGAAAGTTATGAGCAGTATTGTCTGATATGAAAAAGTAAGCAGACAGTGAATTAAATAAACTTCTAATTAAGAAGCTCTATTAACATATAGGGTATTGTATGTATTAAAAAATGTTATTCTAAGTAGGAGACTCTAGCTTCTACCAGACTGTCAGAGGGGGTTCTTTTACATAAATGAAATTTTTTTTTTAGATAATCTGTATTTCTTATACTTAGAGTAGTTAAAATTTCATCATAAGTTTTTAACAGTTTGTGGGGCTTTTTATCTATTTTTCTTTAAGGTCAAACACAATCTAGACTCAATCCAACATAATTGAAAATATATGAATATTAAATAATAGAAATTGAATAAGAGAAAATATATATGACTTTTTCCTTCCGTACAGCCTTAAGCAGGTTCTCTGGGTTCTTGTGTCATCAATTAGTCTCCCTTGTCTTCAGTATTTCTATACTGCCTGTTTACAGTCCCCTTTCAAGCATATTCAAGTATTCCCTTACCTCCCCTCCAAAAAAGAAAATTTCCTTTGGCATTGCCATCCTTTCAAACCAGCATCCTGTATATACATGGTTCATATAATTTCTTCCTTTGTAGTAATTCTGTAGCTATATCCAACCATAATCTTTCCCCATCATCTTCCCCCAGCACCAGTGACCCTTTCTTAGTCCATAATCCTTTTTAAAATCTTCCATCAATGTTTGAGACCATTGATCACTCTCTTCTTGTTATGTCCACATTCACCTCCCATCTACCACAACTCCACTCCCTTCTGGCTTTAGTTATCTTTTTTTTTCTTTTTGGATTTTTGTAAGGTAATGGGATTAAGTGACTTACTCAAGGTCACACAGCTAGGTAATTATTAAGTGTCTGAGACAGGATTTGGACTCAGGTCCCCCCATTCCAGGACCAGTGCCCTATCCACTGTACCACCTAGCTGTCCCCATAATTAAAATTTTTCTTTATCACTTTATTTTGAGGCAGTTAGAGTTGTGACTTGCTATCAAGTATCTGAGATTAATTTTGAACTCATATCCTCCTGCCTTCAGGGGCAATGTTCTATCCACTAGTACCACCTAGCCACCCCTGGCTTCAGTGATTTTGTTTAGCTTCCAGTTCTCTTGTCTGTCTCACACTTTCTTCTTGGTCATGACTATTTTGTTTTTCTCTTTTCCACCACAAGAATTATGAAAGAGCCTTTTCTTCAATTTGTTTCTGTTGTCTTTACACTATTCCCCTTGATAGATCTGTGTTATATGAGCCCTCATTCTCTTGTCATCTAGCTGCTTAAGCTCACTATGTCCAAAATGGAATTCATTATCTTTCCCTCCTCTTTACTTATTTTATTTTGCAGGTACTATCATCCTACCAGCCTCATAAACTCCAGGTTTTTAAGGTCATCTTTAATGCTTGTTTTTCGTTCAACTCACACAACAAATCAGTTTCTAAGAACTGTCAATTCTTCTAACATGGTGTTTACTTGTTATACATCTCTGTTTCTCCTCCTTTCAAATTACCACCACAGTCACTCTGGCCTTCACCTTTCTTAGCCTGATTATTAAATCAATCTCTTCCAATTTTCACTCAGCTGCCAAACTTATTGGACACTCAAAATTTGTAGGCTCCTCTCAAACATATACTTCTTTTCCTATTATTTTCACTATCTAAGCATAATCTCATCCTGTGCCTGCTTATGTACCCTAGGTTCTAGTCAGAATGAACTGTTCTCCTTTTCATGATCTAGTTCTGCCCTCTTTCATCTCCTTGCATTTGGTTATAAAATCATTAGGATCCAAAGGTGTTGAAGAAGGTTTTTTACAGTTGAGGAAACTGGGAGGATTTAAATGATCAGTCAAAAGATATTCATTAAATGCCAAAAGCAAGTATAAAATCCAGTTCTTCCTGTCGTGTAAGCATTTCTTCTTTCCTAGGACAGGGCTTAACATATAGTAGGTATTTATTTGTTTATTCATTTATGCATTCATTAATTTGTTTGTTCATTTGCAAGGCAATGGGGTTAAGTGACTTGCCAGAGGTCACACAGCTAATTATTAAATGTCTGAGGTCAGATTTGAACTCAGGTCCTCCTGACTCCAAATCTTTTGCTCTATCAACTGCACTACCTCGCTGCCCCTTGCAGTAGATACTTAGTAATAAATATCTGTTCTTCATTCAATTATCTATTTATTCAGGACAGCTCAATAGAGTAGTGGATAGTTCATTGATCTTAGAGTCAGGAGGATGGAAGTTCAAATCCAGCCTCAGTCACTTGACACTTAGTTGCTGTGTGATCTTGGGCAAGTCTCTTAACCCCAATTGCCTCATATCCAGGTCCATCTCCAGTCATCCTGATCCATATCTGGTCACTAGACCTAGATGGCTCCAGAGGAGAAGAAAGTGAGCTGGTGACTTAGCCCAGCACCCTCTCCCTCAATTCCACTTCACTTTATGATCTTCTTCAAGAAGGAAGGACAAACATCATCGTCATCATCATCATCATCATCATTTACTTATTCAAACACTGTAATACCATCATCTGTCTGTCAGTATAGTGTGGTACACAACTGAAGAAAGCTCTTCATTTTATATAAGACAAGTAGCTCTGAAAGTATTATTTCACCAAGTTCATTCTTCCTTTATCTCTATGAAATATTTATACTCAGTAACTTAATCATCGATTGAAAAAATACCAAGAGAAAAAAACTCTTTTTTCAAGACACAGCATGGGTGGAAGTAGAATGAAGTGTGGTTATCTTTTTGTTGTTTTTTTCTAATTTAATATTTATTTATTCTCATTTTGTACAAACAATGTTTTTTATACATTAATAAAATATTCTTGTTTAAGAGTAAACAAAATACCCCCTCCCCCAAAAAATATAGTCTCACTTGAGCAATAAAGGGGAGAGAAAAAAAATAATAGTAATAATTTTAAGTATGGCTAGGTGGCACAGTGGAGGAAGCACCAGCCCTGGAGCCAGGAGCACGCGAGCCCATATCCAGCCTCGTACCCCCAACAATCACACAGCTTTGTGACATACAAGCCATCCCAACTCCACTGCCCTGCATAAACCAAAAAAAAAGAAAAAAAAAGACATAAAATAAATAATAATAGTAGGGGTGGCTGGGTGGTGGACGGAGCACTAGCCCTTGCCCTTGAGCCAGGAGCACCCAGATATGAATCTGGCCTCAGACACCCAATGATCACCCTGCTATGTGGCCCCAAGGGAGGCCACCCAGCCCCATTTGCCCTGCACCCCCCCAAATAATAATAATAATAATAATAATAATAATAATATAAAATGTGTTTCAGTCTGTGTTCCAACACCACCAACTCTGTTGGGTGGATCACATTTTTTTTTAGGTTTTTGTAAGGCAAATGGGGTTAAGTAGCTTGCCCAAGGCCACACAGCTAGGTAATTATTAAGTGTCTGAAACTGGATTTGAACCCAGGTATTGCTGACTCCAGGGCTGGTGCTTTATCCATTGCGCCACCTAGCCGCCCCAGGATCGCATTCTTTATGATAAGTCCATCACAAAAGTTACTTCCATATTTTTCCAACGTTGCCATTACTGATCACAACTCCCTCCTTTCTTATTTCTCCACTACCATGTACTGTATTTTCTCTCTCCTTTCACTCTGACTCTGCTGTAGCGTAGCTGAGTGGCGCAGCAGACAGATCCCTTGTTCTGGGGCCAAGAGGTCCCCAGCCCACATACCACCCCTTAGGCCCAGCATTCACCCAGCCCTATAGTCCCAGACAGGCCATCCAGTCCCAGCCCCTTGCAAGAAGTAAAAAAGAAAATGTGTTATATCTGACCACTCTCCCCCCATGGTCTATCCTCTCCTCCTTTATTCACATCTCCCCCCTTCCCCCTGCCCCTCCCCCTTTTCTTCTTGCTACAGATGCCTATACCCCATTGAGTATATATGCTGTTTCCTCTCCGAGCCACCTCTGATGAGAGTGAAGATTCCCTCATTCCCCTTTGGCTTCCCCCCTTCCATATCATTGCAATAACTCATTGTAATAAAGAAAAATCTTATTATATGAAATATCTTGGCCTGTTCCCCCTCTCCTTTTTCTTTCTCCCATTACATTTCCCTTTTTTCTATTGACTTGATTTTTAGACAATATTTTATCTTCAAATTCAGATTTCTCCTGTGCTTCATCTATAAAAGCTCCTTCTACCTGCTCTGTTAATTGAGAAGGTTCATAGGAGTATTATCAGTGTCATTTTTCTATACAGGAATACATGCAGTTCATTATCATTAAGTCCCTCATATTTTCCCCTTCTCCAATCTCTATGCTTCATCTGAGTCCTGTGTCTGAAGATCAAACATTCTGTTCAGCTCTGGCCATTCTAACAGGAACATTTGAAATTCCCCTGGTTCATTGAAAGTCCATCTTTTTCCCTGGAAGAGGACATTCAGCCTTGCTGGGTAGTTCATTCTCAGCTGCATTCTAAGCTCTTTTGCCTTCTGGTATATTATATTCCAAGCCCTATGAACTTCCAATGTAGTTGCTGCTAAGTCCTGTGTGATCCTGACTGCAGCTCCATGATATTTGAACTGTGTCCTTCTGGCTGCTTGTAATATTTTCTCTTTGACTTGGGAGTTCTGGAACTTAGCTATAATATTCCTAGGGGTTGGTTTTTTGGGGATCTCTTTCTCGGGGGGATCGGTGGATTCTCTCCATTTCTATTTTGCCCTCTGCTTCTAGAATATCCAGGGCAATTTTCCTGTAGTAATTCTTTAGAAATGGTGTCAAGGCTCTTTTCCTGATCATGACTTTCAGGTATTCCAATAATTTTTAAATTATCTTTCCTAAATCTGTTTTCCATATAAGTTGTTTTTTCAGTGAGATGTTTTACATTTTCTTCTAATTTTTCATTCTTTTGGTTTTGAAGTATTGAGTCCTGATTTCTTGTAAATTCATCAGTCTTCCTGAGTTCTATTGTTTGTCTGAAGGATTTGTTTTCCTCAAAGTCTTTTTTTGAGCTCTGTCATAGCCTAAGTCCAATTTCTGTTTTTCTTGGAGTCTTTAGATGCAGGAGCTTCTGCTTCCTCATATTCAGACTGAGTATATCCATCCTTGGGATCATAGATAATGTATTTCTCAATGGTGTTCCTCTTGTTTTTCTGCTTGCTCATTTTCCCAGCCTTAGCCTGTTTTGGGGGTGCTTCCTGAGTTTTTGGGACACTCCCACAAGGATCTCAGTGTGTGAGGCTCTATCCTCCCTCCTGGTCTGTGAATGACCATAAGCGCCCCCTTCTGCCACGGGGCTGAGGTGAGGGGGGCCCTGCTGTTCTATGGGGGGGCCTAGACTGCGATCAGGGTCTGAATGTGGTCAGAGCCCCAGAGTCCTGTTCCAGGGGCAGAGGACAGAGCTCGCAGTTTCTCTTCACTCCCCTCACTAGGTTCAATGGGCTCATGCCCTGGGGGCTCCTGCTTACCAGCTCTGCCTGCTTCTGTTTTCTGGATCTGGGCTGCTGTGGTCATGCTGCTTGCTGTGTGCCCTGAGGGCTGGGCTCCACATGCTCGCTCTGGCAGAGGTCCCCAGCTGTTCCCCCACTTTGTACCCGGTGCTCCCCGGGGTGCAGCTCAGGAGACTCCCCGCTGCTGTGAGCCATGGCTCCCAGCACCCTGGGGCTGCCTCCAGGAGGCTGAAGTTCTTTCGTTCTGGCAGGCCGCCCCTCCAACCCCGGGGAGCAGAGCCTTTCTGCTCTTTTCCAGGTTACCTTGAGTAGGAGAACTGCCTCACTGGGTCCCACTGTGGGTTCTGTTGCTCAAAAATTTAGTTAAGAGTCCTTAGTTTCGAAGTTTTATGAGAAAGCGCCCAAGACAGAATCTGCTTTTGTTGCCATCTTGGCTCTGCCCCATGGTTATCTTTTTGTAAGGCACTCTGACTTTTTTTAAATGCATCTCATTTTTTAATTTGCATGATTCCTTTTCCTAATGTATAGGTTTTGTGTATGTAATGAATTAATGAAATTTAAATTTTTTTTTTGTAACTATCTAAGCAGTAAGTTGCTTGACGTTGTTGGGGAGAGCGCATTGCTTCCAAAGTAGCTCATCATTTCATTACATATCCCTCTAAGTGACTAACACATAGTGTTAACAAATGAAGTAGTGCTGGTGTCAGGGAGAACTATATTTATATCCTACCTAAGATACTTCCAGTCCTTATGAATCTAGACCTAAAGTCACTTCTGCTTTCACTGCCTGTTTCCTCTTCCATTAAATGGGTCTACTTACCAATTACTTAACAGAATTGTTTTTAGATTGAAATAGCACCACAGCTACACATATACATTGCAAACCATAAAGCACCATATAAAAATTGTTATTATTGTTATTGTTTTTTGATTCCATTAATGACAATCATACATGGTATTTTTAGCTTGATTACACTAAATTAAGGTTTTTCTATATTGTATTTTTTACTTATTCTGCAGTGTGACATTTGTATGTGCAATATTTCTGTGTTTGAAGACCCAGTGGATATGCCATGTGGGCATGACTTTTGTCGAGCATGTTGGGAAGCGTGAGTATATATGTAACTTAATTTTTTCTTAACAAATAATTCCCACTTTAATTATAAAGTTCCTTGCATTTAAAAGGTTAAAGCCTTTTTTTGCAAGCATGATAATTATACTGAAATTCTTGATAATTTTAATTCTTATCAGAGATGAAAATTTTTGTTTTACTTCATTATGCATTTTTTAAGTCTCTTAGTATTTTGTTATATTTGAATATGTGGAAGATACTTTGAAGTGTTTTGCCTGAATGGAAACATTTTAAAGGAAAAAGTGTGTTCTCAAAGAAGTTAAGGTTTTTTCAACCACTAGTTTCTTATATAGGAGACATCTCAGGTTCAGCTCCTTGCTCTTAATAGAAAATATTATATGTGTTAGAAAGAGATCACTTATACTATGAAGTAGTTCAGGTGCAAGTTAATAAAGACAGTGTAAGGGCAGCTAGGTGGCGTAGTGGATAAAGCACTGGCCTTGGAATCAGGAGTACCTGGGTTCAAATCCGGTTTCAGACACTTAATAATTACCTAGCTGTGTGGCCTTGGGCAAGCCACTTAACCCCGTTTGCCTTGCAAAAACCTAAGGAAAAAAAAAGACAGTGGAAACAGAAAAGCAAAGTACAGCTGGCGGAAAAAGTTTTGAAAGCAGAAGGAAAGGATGAAACTAATACAGATGGAAAAAGAGGTGGAGAGATAAGAATGGAAAGGATCTTGAGATTTGAGGTGATTGAGATTCAGAAAGGAATCTTTCTCTGGCAGAGTATCTTAAGAGTAAGGTAAAAACATTGTAAAGTTGGAAATGAGTTTGTAAACTTTTCTCTTTTTACAAAATGCCAATTATATATTTGATTTAAAGTCATTTATCATTCATACTATTCTTGATTTGTCTTAGTGACTGAAAATTTTTATATAATGGGAGAAAAATAATATTGAAAGATAGATCAGAACAAAGATTGAGTATTCAAAAGAGGGAAGCATGACAGTTAAAGAGGAGTGAAGAAAACAAAGTCTAGGGATAGTAGCTGATCACAAAATATAAAGTATTGAGAACAAAAGAGTATTTTTCATTTTTGCTGCCACAAACAGGGCTGCTATGAATATTTTTGTACAAGTGATGTTTTTACTCTTTTTCCATGATCTCTTCAGGGTATAGACCCAGTAGTTGTATTGCTGGATCAAAGATTATACACATTTTTGTTGTCCTTTGGGCACAATTCCAAATTGTTCTCCAGAATGGTTGGATGAGTTCACAGTTCCACCAACAATGTAACAGTGTCCCAGATTTCCCTCATCCCTTCCAACATTGATCATTGTCCTTTCTGGTCCTATCATGATATTTTTACCAAAGCCTATTATTTTACAAATATTTATAATTGGTTCCTCATATTTAAATTAAGGTCATTTCAGTGAAAGACATATTAGAAAATATTCCTCAAACTGTTAAGTGGTAGTTGTTATGACTTCTGCCTTAAGTGGTTGCTAAAAAAAGCAATAAATGCTATGAGATGAATCTCCTCATAAATCAGCCTACTTCTTCATCCCAAGAAATTGGTCTTGTTTTTTTGTTAAGATTTTCAGCAGTTCAAAGTATTTTTGTGCATAGAAATGTTCCAGACTTGAATTGGGTTTTGAGTTAATTCCTCAGATGAATGACAGTGAACCTATGAATAGTGTCAGCTTCTGTGTGAGTGCCTCTCCTACCTTGTGCATCTCTGCTGGGATGGCATCAGCATCAGGTGCTTTGCCACACAAAAGAAGCCTGATGTCATTCAATACCTCTTCTTCAGTTGGAAGTATAGTTAGAGAGGAATTTACTTCAACCTGAGGTATACAGTCAATGTCTTCAGCATTCTTAATTATAGACTGTTTAGAACTCACGTATGCAGACCATCTCTCTAGGATCATGTTCTTATCCCTGATCAATGTGGCTCTATTAATGCTAAGTGTTTGAGATATATACCAGAGATCTTTGGCTCTGTTCAGGGCATATAGAAGCACTTTGGATCTGCATCTCTCTAAAATTCCCTTGCAATTTACTTTTGGGTTTGTTTGTTTGCTAGTCAATGGGGTAAGTGACTTCCCCGATGTCACACAGCTAAGTAATAATTAAGTGTCCAGGGTCAGATTTGAACTCAGGTTCTCCTGACTCCAGGGCCAATGCTCTATGCACTGCACTACCTAGCTGCCCCTGCAATTTACTTTTTTTGTTTATTTGTTTTTTTAGTTTTTGCAAGGCAATGGGGTTAAGTGACTTGCCCAAGGTCACATAGCTAGGTAATTATTAAGTGTCTGAGGCCGGGTTTGAACTCAGCTACTCCTGACTCCAAGGCCGGTGCTCTGTCTACTGCGCCACCTAGCTGCCCCTGCAATTTACTTTTGATGAAATTGAATGTTGCCTTTCTTAGAGACTAATCAACTGTCCTTCAGATAAATGCTGTGGGGTTTTTTTGTATGTGTTTGGTTTTTGTGTTTGTTTATTTTTTTTTCATTTAACAGCTTCTGAATTTTCCCTCTACCATCTTTCTCAAATCAATTCTGATATTTGTGAGTGTTCTGACCCACATGAGCAAAGGCAATGCTGGACACTTGAGTTTCTGAAAGCAGCCCACTGTACTGACTCAAATTTCCCACTAGTTGAACAACAAACTGATCGTGGAAGGAGAAGTGCTCTAGTTTGTCAATGATGCAGTATTCTGACACTGTTCATGTAAGAAGTGCTCTGATCTCTTCATGCAAGGAGAAGTGCTCGAATATGTCAGTGATGAAGTGTTCTGATCTATTCATGTAAAGAGAAACGCTCTGATCTGTTCATGCAAGAAGTGCTCTAATCTGTCAGTGATGCAGTGTTCTGATCTGTTCGTGTGAGGAGAAGCACTCTAATCTGTCAGTGAAGAAATGCTCCAATTTGTTCATGCAAGGAGAAGTGCTCTGATCTGTTCATGTAATGAGAAATGCTCTAATCTATTTGTGTAAAGAGACACACTCTAATCTGTCAATGATGAAGTGTTCTGATCTGTTCATGCAAGAAGTGCTCTATTCTGTTCATGTAAAGAGAATGTTCTAATCTGTTCATGCAAGGACAAATGCTCTGATCTGTCAATGATGGAGAAATGTTGCAATCTGTTAGTGTTGACTTTTGCCTTGAGCCTGCTGCTTTGTGATTATTCAGCATGGAGAGGGTTTCTGATTAGTCTAGCACTCTCTCATCCTATGCATCTCTTCTCCATACAATGATAGGATATATTAAATTGCTTCAACAGTGTATACATGACAGAGTTGATGAGGAGAAGGTTGTGTGATACACAAGTCTTTCTTAGTAAGTGAATTGTTATTGTTCTCTCACAAAGACTCCCTGTTAGGGGGCAGCTCTGTGGCACAGTGGATAGAGCACTGGCCCTGGAGTCAGGAGAATCTGAGTTCAAATCCAGCCTCAGACACTTAATAATTTCCTAGCTGTGTGCCTTGAGCAAGACACTTAATCACATTGCCCTGCAAAAAAAAAAAAGACTCCTTGATAGTCTGGGCCTTTTCTGGTATTAATTGCCCCAACCCAGAATTGCAAGATTGACCCCTTTCAGCACATTGACTGAGGGTCTCCAAGTCTTCCTGAAATTTTTCTTTGATCTTATCAGGATTCACCATGGTGACAGCATACACACTGATGATGGTTATTGGCACCTTCCTACATATGGCATTAGCATTATTCTAACCCTTTTGTTCACTCTTTTGGAAGGTACATAAGCTTGTTGACTAGATCAGTTTTGATTGCAAACCTACCCCAGTTTCATAGAACTACTCATCATAGCAACCATTCCAGAAAAATGTATATTCCGCTCTGAGTTTAGTAAAACAACCTTCATTTGGTTTTCAAGTCTGTTGGATTTCACATTGTATGTGTTCACATTCCATGTACCAATGGTACATGGAATCTTGTAAACCAAGCTGCTTCCAAGGATGGATCGATTCTTTGTTACTTGTGCTAATGTTTGACCCAACGATCAGTGCCAAGAAAACTGAGGTTCTCCATCTGCTGGGCTACAACAATGTAGGAATTTTGAATGGTCCAGATAAGTTCACTTAACCCTGGAAGTTGCTGTTTGTCCTTCATTCATGAAGAAGACCTTGATCTCAGCGAGGTGATACGATGACATGCATGTGAATTGCATTTTAGTGAGGGGCAGCTGTGCTAAGTCACCAGCCTTTTGTTTCTCCTCCAGAGCCATCTGGGTCCAGTGGCCAGTTATGGATCATAATAATTGGAGATGTCCTTGGATGTGAGGCAATCAGTGTTAAGTGACTTGCCCAAGGTCACACAGCTAGGAAGTGTCAAGTATCTGAGGCTGGATTTGAACTCAGGTCCTCCTGACTCCAGACCTGATGCTCTGCCCACTACATCACTTAGCATTATATTTTCCAGGGATAAATGATGAGATTGACACAAGCATTGCCAAAGCTAGCACGGTGTTTTGAAGGCTCCAAAAGGAAGTCTAGGAGAGATCAGGTATTAGACAGCCCATCAAACTGAAAGTTTACAGAGCCATTGTGCTGACCTCTGCTACATTCTGGTGAAACCTGCATAGTCTACTAACACCATGCCAGAAAATTGAACCACTTCCATTTGAATTGTCTTGGGAAGATTCTGAAGATCTCCTGGCAGGTTAAAAGACACTGAGGTCCTCTCTCAAGCTGACCTGCTACGCATTCAACTCTTCTTCAGAAAGTGCAGTTCTGTGTAGCACAAATGCCAAACCTAAAAGACATTCATTTTACAAACAGATCTTTACCCAGAAGCCAGAAGAATTTGTTCAAGGACACTCTCAAGGTGTCTCTGAAGAATTTGATATTAATTATTAAATGGAAGATTTAATACAGGACTTAGGTAGCACATGTCCATCTCACAGAGGGTATTTTGTTCTAGGCAGAATCTCATTGCCTGTGGTAGATTCTTCCAAGTTCATAATGGACAGATCAAGTCATAGTCAAATATAATGTAACCTTGACCCCACCATCATAATGTCATTGGTCCTCTTTGAATGATCTAAATAGCAAGCTAAGGCATAATTCATCATAAAAATTTCCTGAACCATATTTAGTTCTGCATTACTCAAGATCAAATTCTAAGGGAACCTTCATGCCTTAGAGGAAATTTAGATGCTGAACTAGCCCCATCTTATTCATGCCCAGAAAACTAACCCAGCAAAGATTGTGGCAATATATATATTTTAGGAGACATGTTAAGGGTGACATAAAGAGTCCTTCAGACCTATCTTACCACTATATGCAAACTTGAAAACTGGAAAACCTTCTGCTAATTTTATTGACCTTACTCATTGCTATACTTCTGCACAGGAGAAAGTGAAGAATGTTTATCCTTCCTGAACTCATATAGAAGAGTAATCCATCAGTAAATGTTCATCAAACTGTTACAAGTGCTAACACATTTTACAGTAAGGACCATCAGTATCCCTGCCTTTGTGGCTGCAAGGACATTGGCTCCTTGTACATACTCCATTGCCACCATGCAGAATCACAAAAGTGCCTTGGACTAAAAGCAAACTTTTAGTCCAGCTCAGAAGCACTGAAATTTGTATTGTCTACCTTAAAGTATGCCCTTTGGGCATATTAGCCAAGAGAACTAAGTTAATGAATAATTTTAAACAGGAGTCAGTAAAGATTTTGGATTAACTTTCAATTTTCCATTGAAGTATTGGCAATCCAACTATAATGTGATTCTTTAGAATTTGTTTTTAAAAGTCATTCATCTCTTTATAAAATGGAGACACTTAAGTATAGAATATTAGAATATGATTATCTATTTTTGTATTTTACCTAATATTCTGCAATTCATATATCATAATTCTTTTTATGCCTGCTACTGTTGCATTATTTGCTGTAAAGAAAAAGTGACAGCATGTGCCTCCCAAAGCAACCTTTTTATAAAACTAATTTCCAATTCTTTTCTTCAGTTTCTTTTTTTTTACAATAATTAATTCATCACTGATAGGTTTTTGAATCTGAAAATTCAAGAAGGTGAAGCCCATAACATTTTCTGCCCAGCCTATGACTGTTTCCAGCTGGTCCCAGTTGATGTTATCGAAAGTGTGGTTTCCAAGGAGATGGATAAACGATACCTACAGTTCGATATTAAGGTAAATTAATATATTTATCTACTCTTCAAACATGAGTTTGACTTCATTATATTAATTTCAAATCATCTAGACAGTCTTTCTACTTTCACACCTGTTAGCAGTCATACCTCTGATGTATAGATTCTGTGTAAAAAGTACTGTGATAAGTGCCGGGGATATAGATCAGAAAATAAAAGATAGTCCCTGCTCTCCAGGAGCTTAGAGTTCAGTGGAGGACAATATAACCCACAAAAGGAAGTTAAAAGGGATTGAGGCTAGGGTTGAGTGGAGAGAGAAACCTCTGAGGGTCCTCAGCAGGGGGCCTGGGGTTTTATGGAATTGAAACTACTGATGGAAAGTGGAAGTCCCTGGAAGGTAGGAACCCTGTATTAAGAAAGATTTGAGGAGGAATCTAGTCCTTCATCCACTAGTCCTTCAGTCAGAGGAGAGAGACAACTGAATAGGAGTTGAGAAGTCATCATCCTGGTGAGCAACTTCTCCTTGTCCAGAGCACAGTGTTCTAAGAGTCAAGCTAAGAGGGGCTTCTCATGGGAAAGTCTGAAGAATTATCCTAGTTGGTGTGCTCAGCCTCCTGGAGCTCTGAGACAATCCTCAAATGGCAGAATCTTGAGAATCACTTTCTAGCTGATCTCCAGCTCATTCTGGTCCTTCTGACAGTGTGTATCTGCTAATTAACACAGGCTTCCTGCCATGGCCAGTGTGCCTTGTTCTGGACTCTTGTTCTCTTCATGCATCCCCAGATGAGTGTTGGTGGCTATATAGGTTCACACTGTTGGCCATGTCATCTCTTTTAAAAATCACTCAGTCAAGACTCCATGGAGTACCTTGGGGTGCACATATCAGGCTAAATCAGCAAACCTTTATTAAGTACCTCTTTCTGCCAGGCACTGCCCTCAAGTCCCTTGTCTTCTGTCAGGTGAAGTTCTGTAGGAAATACAAAACAATGAAAAGGAGGAGTGGGGCATGGGGAAGGGACTTGGATTGTAATTTGAAGTGAGGGCGATGTGAGAAAAGGTACTAAGCATGGCAGTGGAGATGTGTTGGGTAGCACAATCAAGTATGTGAAAGGTGGCGATGTGGGCCAAGCCTAGAAGGGCCCCTGGAGCTGAATGACAAAGGACTTTAAATGGTCGACAGAGGAGTTTGTATTTGGACCTAGAGGAATGAAGGGGGTCATTCTTCGACAGTGTGGGATGGTAAATAGACCAGGAACTTAGAAATTTCCCTTGATCAATTGTGTGAAAGATTCATGTAGAAACTAGATCTGTGATGTAATCAGTGAACTCCTTAAGGAGATCACCATCCATCCATTCTCCCATTTTAATCAATTTCTTAAACTTTTATTATGAATCTTATTTTGTACAAGTTACTGAATATGCAAATATATGAATGAAATATAAAATAAACATTACTTCCTTGGCCACCATCACTTAGTAATTTCTCCTTTTTGATGTACTCCAACAACATGGTTCTACCTGTTTTAATTCTTTTTTGCAAAATTTTCAAATTCTTTATTTCTGAAATTCAGGATGACTCTTATTCTTTCTCTCCACTTTTTCCTTTGCCTTTATATTTGGAGATTTTAATATATATGGGAAATTACTAGAGGATGTGTCATTTACATAGTTAAAGAAATACAAATTTTTTTTAAATTAAAAAAATAAGGGGCAGCTAGGTGGCTCAGTGAATAGAGCACCAGCCCTGGAGTCAGGAGTACCTGAGTTCAAATCTGATCTCAGATACTTAATAATTACCTATCTGTGTGACCTTGGGCAAGTCACTTAACCCCATTGCCTTGCAAAAAACCTAAAAACAAAAAAATAATATCAAATGTGAGATTATTCACATTTTGGAAGTGCTGCGTTTTTTACAGCAACTTCTTTAAAATGATAATTTATTATTATATATGTTTTTTCTGGTCATTAATAGAAGGAAAAACACTGTTTTCAGAAATTTTGAACAAAATATGTCAGCTATTTGTGAAGTAAGCATCTTACATCTATATACATTGTTCTGGGAGCCCAGTGGATCAGGTTAGGGGGAGTAAATTCAAAGATTAGTTCTTGCCCTCAAAACACCTTATAATCTACTATGGTAGTAGGTAGCACCAAGGATATTTTTTTAAGAAAGTCAGGGATGCTAGAATTGTATGAAAGATGGTAAAAGGAGAAACATCTTATATGGCAGTATATGTTTGCAGTTTGATTGAGAGAGAGCCTAGGAGTAATGAAATAAAAGTAGAAAAGTAAGAATCATATTGTACAGAACTTTAACTGCTAAACAGAAAAATTCTTATTTTGTTCTGGGGTATTAGAAGACCCCTGAAGATTTTTGAGAAGTTCAATGAAGGACCAGATGAGATTAGATAAAATAGTTTCTAATAACCTATTCAGCATGGACACATCCTTTTTCCTCCGTATTTTCATACACACACACACACACACACACACACACACACACACACCCCTAGATATATCTAGATATCTATATTTATATTTGTATATATTTTTATATCTATATATAGAGAGAAATTGATTTGATTTTTAAAAATGAGGTAACTTGGACCTATGATCTAACAAAGCATGATTGTAAATAAGATTAAGTGGGCAGAGAGGGATTCAAGGTTAGCTGATTTGTATGTAGATAAAACAAGTTTCAAAGGACAAAGCATAGACTCAAAGGATAAGAATCTAGGAGAATTCGAATGTATAAAGAGAAGAATTTCAGAATTCTAAGTCACCAAGGTAGAATTGTTAGAGTCAAAACAGGGGTCTGTTCTTCCCTTTTTAATGCTTAAGTAGAGTGAAGATAGAGGTGATAGGAGTTTGGGAGATTGAAGAACTAAGGTGGTGGTGGGGAGGATTCTCAGACAGCCATTGACATGTATATCAAAGTCTCCAAGCACAAAGACAAAGGACAGAAGTATAAATAAAGAATAATAGCTGTGTACCATGAGAATATAAATTCTCTGAGAAATAAAGAATTATCTAACAATTACAAAAAATGAATTAGAAACAGGTAGAACAAATTTAATGGAGTAGACCTCAAAGGAGAAATGTGCTGGTGATGATAGCAATGGGAGTAAGTGAGATACAAGTCAAGACAAGTCAACAAGCATTTATTAAGGAACTGCCACTGGACATACAAAGAAAGGTCAAACCAGTCCTTGCCTTCAGGGAGCTTACAATCTATTAATTGATGAAAGAGACAACATACAAACAGCCATTTACAAACAAGACATTATACTGGATAGACTGGAGATGAGCTTTATCACTACTAATAGAGTTCCATTTTTAGATATCTAAAAACTATGCTGCTTACTTGTATTACAGAAGCAGAAGGTCCCAAGAATCCATTATCTTTTGACCACATTTCTTGTCATTAGCTCTAGGCCCTAAAAAGGGCTACTTTCAGATCTCAGAATAATATTTTCGGGGGGTTTTTTCAGTTAATAATGTAAGATTTTTGAGTTTGAAATTTTTCCCCTTCCTCCCTTCTCAAGATAGAAAGCAATCTGATAAAGGTTTTACATTTACAGTCATGCCAAACATTTCCATATTAGTCATGTGGTGAAGAAGTTTGATTTAAGATTAAGAACAAGGAATAGATACCTTTCATAAAACTCATTTAGTTATTGTTCTAGCGCTTGTTATTAAGTGATCTTGGACAAATCACTTCTAATCTCTTAGCCTTAGTTTGCTCCTCTGGAAAGTAAGAATAATATTTACGCTATATGTTGACATAAGGTTGTCATGTTAACTTTGTTAACTTTAGGGCTTTATATATACATTTGAACAACTATTATGCTGTTCTAGTTAATCTACCTGATCTGTATTTTGAGTTCAAATCATGCAGACCAGTAACAGAACATTAAAAGAATACATCCTGTTTTGTAAATTAGGTGAACTTTTTATTTGGTTATAAAAACATAGTGATTTGGACAAGTGTTCGCAATTAAGTGCTCTTTTTAATAATATTTCAAAAGATAAGCTCTATTTGGCAAGCATGCACATGAAACTATATCTGAAGTATAGTTATTATTACTAACTAGTTTCTTGGTAAAAGAAATAATATAAATTTTATGTTTAAATCATAAACCATAGTAAGTTGATTTCAATTTTTTCCTTTGGCAATACTATTTTTTTTTTTTTTTTTTTTTTTTTTTTTAGTTTTTACAAGGCAGTGGGGTTAAGTGGCTTGCCCAAGGCCACACAGCTAGGTAATTATTAAGTTTCTGAGGTTGGATTTGAACTCAGGTACTCCTGACTCCAGGGCCGGTGCTCTATCCACTGTGCCTGCCACCTAGCTGCGCCGGCAATAATATTTGGATTTCAAAGGTACTAGACCTGATTTAAGTTGCATTAGACTGCTTTTATCATAAATTCCCATATGGTTAAAGATTTAGAGTCGATTCTTAGAAATATGATAATTTTCTTTTGTTTTTCTTTCCCCCAGGCCTTTGTTGAAAATAATCCTGCAATTAAATGGTGTCCTACACCAGGCTGTGAGAGAGCTGTCAGACTAACAAAACAGGGATCAGATACATCTGCTTCTGACTCACTCAGCTTTCCATTGCTGAGTGCTCCTGCTGTGGATTGTGGAAAAGGCCATCTCTTCTGCTGGTTAGTATAAACGTTAGTCTCTCTATTTAGTATACAAATTTAGTAATAAATTTTGTCACAGATTTTAATAAAATTTTATCTAGCCACAACATCCTAAGACTTAGAATAAGCTCTGAACATTTTACATTTATGAATTTTGAAGTACCAAGTTAAATAAATGTTTGTTGAACTGAAAACAAGAAGAAAGATATATTTTGTGTTTAACCAAATTTTGTTTCTAAGTTATATATCAAGAATAAACGTTTATTTTACCAGCCAAAAGAATCTCCAAAAATCAAATGACTAGATTTCAGTTTCCCTATGTGTTTTCCTGCTATCAGATTCCAGAAGGGGCAATGAAATTCACTTAGGAACTTCTAGACACACTCTTCCTGCCTCTGTTCCTTTCTAAAGTGTTGTGGGCTTATATGGATGAGCCTTTGATCTGTAAAGTAACCCTCAACTTTTAGTTACAATCTTCTTTGATAGAAGGTAGCACGTGAAACCTGAAAGGTGTGAAAAGAGAGCTAGATTTTTGCAAACCACATCATCATAATCATAGAAGTGAATTAATCAGGGACAATTTTGGGCTGTTTGCAGTGGAGAATACCATCTGTATCCAGATAAAGAGCCATGGAGTTTGAACAAAGTTCAAGGACTATTCCCTTTAATTTAGGGAAAAAAACCATCTTATTGTCTGATCTTATCTCGTATACTTTTTGTTTCTTAAGGATATGATTTCTCTCTCATCACACTCATTTTGGATCAATGTACAACATGGAAACATAGTAAAGACCTACAAATTGCTTTCCGTGGGGGGATGGGGGAGGGAGTAAGATTGGGGAAAAATTGTAAAACTCAAATAAAGTCTTTAATTAAAAAAAGAAGTGAATGTTGAGTAGCTAGCCAGCCACTGTATATACTTTTAATACTCTTGTAAGGAAATTGCTGAAGGCTACTGTTGTTTGCTCTCATATGTTTCCTAGTCAAATATAGAGTAGAATAAAGAGGAATTGGATAGATCCATATTATGATTTTGCAAAATATAAAAGGTAGACAACATCTAATCTTTTTTCTGGTTTTTGCAAGGCTATGGGGTTAAGTGACTTGCCCAAGGCCACACAGCTAGGTAATTATTATTAAGTATCTGAAGCTAAATTTGAACTCAGGTTCTTCTGAGAGGCTGGTACTGTATCCACTGCACCATCTAGCTGCCTTGACAATATCTAAACTTTTTCACAGTTGGTTTAAGTTCAGAAAAGGAAGAAATAGAAGGAAAATACCATGATAAAAATGAAGAGACTAGAAAAGTGATTTCTGAGTCTGTAAAGAGTTAAGGAGAAAATATAAGCATATAATTCCCAGAGTTCCCTCCTGTTTTTGTCATTTATTTAGAGTAGAGGTTTGTTTGGTCATTTCAGTTGTGTCTTACTTACCCTTTGTGACCCCATTAGGAGTTTTCTTGGCAAAGATGCTGAAGTGGTTTGCTGTTTCCTTCTCTAGTTCATTTTACAGATGAGGAAATTGAGGTTAAAAAGAGTTAAGTGACTTTCCCTGGGTTATACAGTTAGTGAGTATCTGAGGCCAGATTTGAAGCCAGGAAGATGAATTTTCCTGAACTTAAGACCTAGCACTTTATCCGCTATATACCTAGTAGCTTCTAGGTAAGGTAAGAATATTATTCTAACTTTTCAGACCTTATATGTACAAAAATATTTTTACAGTACTTTCAGTGATAGCAAGAAACAGAAAAATTAACAACAAAAATTAACAATAGATAAGGAGATGTTAGGAAAAAGTGTAGTATATGAATATAATGTCATTGATATCTTTTGCAGATAAGCATGATAGTGGTATAATTTATTTAAAGAAAATGTACTTTTTAACCATTTTTGTACAAAATTTCAAATTGCTTTCCAGAAGGTTTTTCAGCAGTTTCTGATTTTGTGCAGTCCCTCCAAAATTGCATTTCTTTTTTTTTTAATCAGCTTTCTCAATCTGATTGGTGTGACTTGGAACCTCACCTGTTTGATTTTGCATCTCTAATTATTAGCAGATTGATGCATTTTCTTCATATAGTTACAGATAGCTTGATTTGAATTGCCTTTTCATGTGTTTTTAACCATTTATCAATCAATGAAGGAATTACTCTTGCGCTTATATATTTGAATCAGTGCCTTTTATATCTTAGAAATAAGAGCTTTTTGTCCTTTCTCTATGTCAGTATAAACCAAGAGGGAGAGAATCCATTTAAAATAAGTACAGAATGTATAAAATATTTGGGAATCCACCATTTAAGGTAGATTCAAGAACTGTATAAATACGACTATGAAACACCTATTTATGGAAATGAAGATAGACAAATAATTGGAACAATATTAATTTCTCATGGATTGAATGAACCAATATTACAAAAATTAAAATGGTGCCTAAATTACTTTACTTCGTTTGGTTCCATACCAATCAAACTACCAAAGTATTACTTTATAAAACCTTGAAAAATTAATGAATTCATATAGAAGCACAAAAGATCAAGACTCTCAAAGCCAAAAGTGGGAAGGAAGAGGGACTAACACTACCAGATCTTAAATGATACTACAAATCAATTTAACCCTAGTTTAAAAAAAAATGAGGATCAGTCAGTGACTCCAGATTAGATACAGAAGCAAATAAAGCAAAGTAGCTTAGTTTTCCATACATATAGGCACCCCAACTATTTGTGTAAATATTCTCATTTATCACAACTTCTAGGAAAATTCTACATCATTGTGGCAGAAGTAATGTTCAGATCTCCACCTCACACCTTATCCCAAGATAAGCTCCAAATGGTTATATTAACTGTATATAAAAGATCACATCATAAACAAATTAAAGAAACAAGAAAGAAATTACCTCTATAGATCTATGGATAGGGGAAGAGAAGGATTCATGACCACATAAAGGATAAAATGGACAGTTTTAATTACATAAAATTTAAAAAGTTTTTGAGGAAATTCAATTTTCCTACAGTTAGAAGGGAAAATTTAGTGAGGAAAGAAATTTTGCAACAAATTTCCTCTGATCAATATTTCCTGATATTATTGTATTTATTTTCACATAAATGTTTACCTTTCGTGAAATTTCTGAGTATAAGGGAGGCTAGGTGGGGCAGTGGATAGAGAACTGGTCCCGGAGTCAGGAATACTACTGAGTTCAAATCCGGCCTCAGACACTTAATAATTACCTAGCTGTGTGGCCTTGGGCAAGCCACTTAACCCCATTTGCATTGCAAAAAAAAAACCCTAAATTTCTTAGTATAATAGACCATAGTTATTTCAAAGTGGAATTTAATCAGTTTTAATGTAAAAGAAAATTGTAAATAACATCTTTATTAAAATGCATGATTTTCTTTTTGTGTTCCCACAAAAGAACAAAAGTGATTCTCTAAAGATAGTGATAACTAAAAACCATATTTGAAAATCTTGGTGAGGGATATGCAAAATCAATATATCAAATTTGCATCTCCATGGATAAGGCCAGTCTCTTTCATTTTACTTTCAGTCTGGGATAGTGTATTGGGATTAGTTCAGTGCTCTCTGTCTCATTTATTAGGATCTTTTTTTTTCTGAAAACCAAATTATTGTTATGTTTGAAAATCAAAGTTAACTGAGAAACAGGCTTTCAAGCATAATCACTTTATTAATTAAGCTAGCAATAATCAATAAATTGGGACTAATGACATCTGTCAATGTCCAGAGTTCCAGAGTAAGGACTGAAGGAGTCTTTTATAATAATTAGTATTACATGACATTTTTTTTTTTTGAGGATGTGGATTAATAGTCACCTCAGCTCCTCCCCATTACTTCTTGTGGGAGATTTCAGGAATCCTCATGACTGAGAATTAGTCTGTGGACTAGGGTGTAATCTATAATGACTGATTTGGCACAATGAATAGACTTTTGGACTTGGGAATAAGAAAGACATAAGTTCAAATCTAGTCTCTAGCAGATTCTTACTATGTGACCCTGGACAAGTCATTCAACTTCTATAGTTAACCTCATCTTTAAATTGCATGTGATAATAAAATAACCTACTCCATAGGGATAAAATGAGTTGTATATAAATACTTAAATAAATATACAAATAAATATATATATATGTATATATATATATATATATATATATATATATATATATATATATATATATATATATATATATAAAATACTTAAATACTTTCCCTTAAAGTGCTGCATAGATGTTTTTACTTTGCTAATTTGTAGCCTCAGGAGAACCCTTTAATCTTTCCATACATATTTCCTCATCTGTAATGAGAATAATAATTCTCACCTATACCCTTATCTTCATGTTGATAATATGAAAACTATAAAGTACTTTCATCTCTTTGCAAAAAGTATTTACATTTTTTAAATAGCTTTCTATTTTTCCTGTCAGGGAGTGCCTTGGTGAAGCACATGAGCCTTGTGACTGCCAAATATGGAAAAATTGGCTGCAGAAGATAACAGAAATGAAACCTGAAGAACGTAAGCCAAATTTTAAGATACTTATGTACTTGACTGTGAAGCTGTGAGGTGGTTAGATGCCTTACACATTGTATAAGGTTTTTACCCTGTAAAAATCAATTCTCCATAAGTCATCTAGCTACTATAAGGCTTCCACCTCTGCCCTGCTTTTGGTTACATTAAATTTAGATATTGTGGGAAGAGTTATTGTGGAAGAAACCATCATTCCATGGTATAGACTACAATCCCTAGAATGCTGTCACTCCAGTTTCCTGCTTCTCCTAGTCTCCTTTGTTAAATATTGATGGATACATGGAATTTTGTTTTTATTAAGAAGTAGGTTTTCTAACTCTTGTACTTATTTTACTCTTTCTTAACCTTTTAAAGTTTTCTGTTTTCTTTGATTATCTCAAGCTAGGAAAGTAATAATCAAAAGGTAAGAGTTAGGTGAACTAATTTTGCTACTTTTCAGCAACTATAGTTAGATGTTCAGTAAAACACAAGAGGAAATTATATGAAATTTTTACCAATGACAACTCAGGTATAGAAATAATTTCTCCTTCTGGTGCAAGAAATGTCTGGTAATTCGAAGGACTAAATAACTGAGGAGTTAGAAGCAATACTTAAGTCTTTACATGTCTATATGTTAATGTAAGAGTATGGGGTTTAAGATTTTATTGTAAGATGGTAACTACAACTTCATATAAGAATCACTAAAAGGCAGACTAATCTTATGACTAGTATAATGCAGTGGTCAGATAACTATCTGTGCAGAAATAGACTAAAGGGAAGAGTAAAGCAGAAGTGATCATTCTGAGGTAACTCACAGTGACCTCCCCACATTGTGGGTAGGGATCAAACAAGATAGGATTTGTAGAGTGCTTAACACAGGGGCACATAAAGGATGCCTCTCAGGAGATGCTTGTTCTTTTTCCTTCCCCATGACCAGATAGAGGAAATGGTGATGTTCTTGATTAAAAAAAAAACTGGAATCAAGGCAGTAATGTTTAAGAACTTCTAGTACTAAAATATTACCAAAGAAGGAGAGGTTTGTTTCTAAATGATAAGAATGTAGACAAGTATGTAAGCTTGCAATATGATTATGAAATTATGAAAATTAACCAGATATTTACCCTGTCCTTGAGTGTCCTAAGTTCCATTACTTTCACAATACTGTATTCCCTTTAAGAATTACATCCAGATGGATTATATTCACCACTAGTTCTACACAATGTAGTTTTTATTTTATTTTATTTGTTTTTAGAAAAAAAATATAAAAACTCATTATCCCCTAACTAAATTTTCAGCTAGACAAGATAATCCCTCAAAAAGACAGAATTAACATTTTTCCCATTTCATTTCCAGTCTGGTTTTTTTGCTTCATGTATTATGGCTCTTTTCCAGCTTATTTCTTCTCACCACCAGCCCATTGTCACAGACCTCAAAAAATTCTCTGATGAGTTGTTACATCAGATCCTTACATTTTAGGTTTGTTAGCTGTTCAAAATATTTACTTTTTGTTATCCCAATTTCTATAAAGACAAATTCTAAGCTTTTTCAACTGAATTTTAGCCACATAAAAATGCATGTTTCATTTTTATATTGTTATTTATATATAAACTAATACTTTGAAGTATTTGATATAAAATTGTTTTTCTTTTGTACCAATTAACAAGTGACAAAGATCTCTAAGAATATTTTCAAGAAGCCTAAATGGTCTAAAACTTTGAAAAATTACTAAAGCTAGCACAAAATGCTTTTTAATCATATATGTCAGGCAAAGAGAAAATAGACCCTAGGATGTAGGGTAGTGGGACAATGTTGATGGATGATACTGAAAAATAAGAACCATTTAACTCTTTTGCCTCGTTCCTCACTATTAAGGAGAATCGGAAAAGTGTAGGACATATTACCTAATAGGGAAGTTCAGAATATTAAAAGAAAATTGATGATTTAGTAAAGTCAAAGTTATTCAACCTAGGAAAATTTTTTCTTAGGATAATAATAAACCTTCATGCATGAAGAGCAGACTATTATCATGTGAGGAACTACAGAGAACAGTAGAAATACCACAGGGAAACAAGCAAGTATCAATTTAAATGAAAGGGTAAAAAGCTTAGTTCTAAAACAAGAACACAGTTTATTCTATAAAAGATTATTTAAGAACATGATTTTTAAGCACTTTAGAAAAAGAACCAGTCATGCTGTACAAGACATTATAGGATTACCCAGGAACAAGTTGGAAACCCTTGAAGGAGATAATACACCTTCTTTCAAATTCTATTTTATCCCCTGCTTCTAGGATATCAATTTTCCTGGATAATTTCTTGTAAAATGATATCTAGACTCTCTTTTGGGTGGGGGGGTCCTTACTTTCAAGTAGTACAGTAATTTTTAAATTACCTCTCTTGGATCTGTTTTCCAGGTCAGTTGTTTTTCCAGTGAGATATTTCACATTTTTCTGTAGTTTTTCATAATTTTAGTTTTGTGTTACTGTTTCTTGATTTCTCACAAAGTCCTCAGCTTCGCTTCAGAAAACTTTTATTTCCTAGAGACCGTGGTGAATAGGGAAAAGCTTTACACAATGTGACTGATATGCTAACTTTGGGGTACCTAAATGTTATTCTTTGTCTATATTATATGAGAGAGGTTGGTTCAAGTTTTCTCAGAATGACTAGAAGAACAAAGGACATAAGCACAATGATTCTACCTACCAAAAAAGCAAAAGAAAACTGTCTCAAAGATAGACTTGGCTATATAGAGAAATCTTGAACAACACAAAATTTTAAAATATATATATTTAAAAGGTAAAATTAAAGGTCAAGTAACAGTGAATTCTGAAGAGTATTGTAGTTCCATAAAAATAATAACAGGAATACTAACAGTCAAGGACTCTTATTTTCTTATTTTGCTTTTGTTTTTCTACCAAAGAAAATGATCTTCAGCCTTGGATATCTAGAATAAAGTTGGCTAATAACATATCTCAGCCTGAGATATATGACATATGTTGGTAGGTAAGAGAATATCCAACTATTTTCAGTCAGTTCAAATCACCAGATCTGAAAGGAAAACTGGGATACTGTAAAGATCTTGAAGATGCTATTGCTTAGTAATGACTCTTAGTGAACTTAGAAAAACTGTAGAGGATGAGGAGGAATGGATTTTGAGGAACATTCTAATATTTAAAAGGTGGAGAAAGGTAGATTATTTGCATTATAGGATGGTCACTTTTACTTAAATTCCTTCCAAAATTCCAGAACTTTCCAAATGAAGAGTTTATGAGCACCAAGAAAGGGACTCATTGGTCACTTCAAGACAATCATTTCATCATAGAAAGCTCATGACTGATGTGGTCTACAAATGACATTACTAGATTCGTCATCGAATTTGACAAAATATTCCACAATATGCTTGTGGACAAGCTGGAAAGATATGGGCTAAATGATGGTGCAGTTGAACAGACTTAGAAACAAATTCAACAAAATGTATTTGAAAATTAGTGAATTGTCAAGATATGTAGTGTGTCCTTGGCCCAATTCTGTTCGGTCAGTGACTTAGATAATATTGTAGTATACTTAACAAGACTCAAATCTAGGAGACTTGACAGAATTGGAATTTTTGGAAAGATTATAACTAGAAGAATGTGTGAAATCTAGTGATATAATTCATAAATGTAAAGCATTTGGTTTAGATTTTTAAAAATAAAATTCATAATTAGACTATGGGGCAAGATATTGCTAGGAAAATTTTTTTTTAAGATTTTTTTTCTTAATTTATTAAGACAATGGGATTAAGTGACTTGCCCAAAGTCACACAGCTAGGCAATTAAGTGTCCAAAATAGGACATTCTTTAAAAAGGATCTCAATGTTGGATACTAAAAGCTCAGTGTGAATCAATATTTTAATTTAATAGTACAGCCTCCAACTGCATTAATAGTAGCAGGAAAAATGACCTCATGAAGTTGTTAGTTACTGTAGCAGCTTCACTGCCTCTTGAGAAGCAGAAAGGTGTACAAAAAGTGGGTTTGTATTCAGGAGATTGGGAAGATATGTATAATAGAGGTTGCAAAGGTCGAAATTGACAGGAGTTGGCACCCAATGGGATATGAGGAGTAAGAGAACATGAGGAATCAAGGATGACACCAAGATTGGGGAATTGGCAAGTTTGACTCCAAAATTCCAGTACTAAACATTGAAGCCCAAGAAGGTGATTGAATAAAAGGAATGCTCCACATATATGAAAAGATTTACACTGGAAACAAAGTAGATGCCCATTCTTTGGGAAATAGTTAAACAAATTTTGGGAACATGAATGAAATAATATATTTCTATGCTGTAAGTAAAGGATGAATGAAGAAAAGCATGGAAAGACTTACATAAAAATAATAGATATATTACTGGAAAAAATATATACCAGGTGACTATAACAATATAAATGTAAAGAACCACCCCCAGAGAATGACTCAAAATAAATGTTGCACAATTACAAAGATAAACGTTGGCCCCATAGAAGCAATAAAAGATAAAAGCTTTTCTCTAACTTCTTTCCAGGGAAACTGGGGGTCCCCAGGAATAGATGACATGTATTCTTTGCGAGTAAATTTACATGATTATTTTTCTCACCTTTTTTTTTAAATTAAAAAATTCTTTGTTACAATAGATGACTCTCAATTAGAGGGAAAGAGTAAGAACAAGAAAACATTTAAGAATTATAAGAACAAGCTTGACTCCAAAGGAGAGATAAAAAAAATTAAGCTCCCTCCCTGCCCTCACTCTACCCACCCCCTTTAGAGAGATGGGAGATCTATGAGAGTGGAATATTGCAAATAACATAACATTAATTTTTAATGTTGGAGTCTTGATAAGTTTGGCTAATTTTTCTTCTCTTCATATTTTTTTTTTAAATAGTGACTTTCTGGGGTGGGTAGAGGGTGGCGTACAAAGAGCAATCAGATGATCTAAAAATACATGATATCAATATGTGTGTTTAAATTTTGATTCAGTATAATCAATGCTAATTTTAAAAAAACTCCACAAAGGTGTCTCCCATGTATGTTACATTCATAAATTTCCTTGAAAGATGTAACAAGAAATAACAGTTTGACCCTCTGATTTTTAAGACCAGAAGGTTTACCAATGTATTTGCCATTCTCATTGACTAGGTACAAAGTCCAAATAGAGGATTAGGAAGGTCTTTGAGTTGCTCCTTTTTGCAGGTGATAAATATGCTGGTTGCATCAAATCTCAGAACACTATAGAGCCCATTAAATGACATCCATAATCAGAAAAATTTCTGCTTTATTATCCATGCTGGAAAAAACAATTACATGGAAAAAATGCCTATTTCTCAGATTGTTATTTGGGTTTAAATGAATACCTTTGAGAATTGATCATCAGCAGAACATATCTTTTTTTATTTTAAATTGTTTTTTTATTAAAGATATTATTTGAGTTTTATAATTTTCCCCCCAGTCTTACTTCCCTCCCCCACCCCACCCCCATGGAAAGCAATCTGTCAGTCTTCACTTTGTTTCCATGGTATACATTGATCCAAATTGAGTGTAATGAGAGAGAAATCATATCCTTAAGGAAGAGACAAGAAGTCTAAGAGGTAACAAGATCAAACAATAAGATATCTGGGTTTTTTTTCCAAATTAAAGGGAATAGTCCTTGAACTTTGTTCAAACTCCACGGCTCTTTATCTGGATACAGATGGCACTCTCCTTTGCAGACAGCCCAAAATTGTTCCCGATTGTTGCACTGATGGAATGAGCAAGTCCTTCAAGGTTGATCATCACTCCCATGTTGCTGTTAGGATGTACAGTGTTGTTCTGGTTCTGCTCATCTCACTCAGCATCAGTTCATGCAAATCCCTCCAGGCTTCCCTGAATTCCCGTCCCTCCTGGTTTCTAATAGAACAGTAGTGTTCCATGACATACATATACCACAGTTTGCTAAGCCATTCCCCAATTGAAAGACATTTACTTGATTTCCAATTCTTTGTCACCACAAACAGGGCCGCTATGAATATTTTTGTACAAGTGATGATTTTACCCTTTTGCATCATCTCTTCAGGGTATAGAGCCAGTAGTGGTATTGCTGGGTCAAAGGGTAAGCACATTTTTGTTGCCCTTTGGGCGTAGTTCCAAATAGCTCTCCAGAAAGGTTGGATGAGTTCACAGCTCCACCAACAGTGTAATAGTGTCCCAGATTTCCCACAACCCTTCCAACAATGATCATTATCCTTTCTGGTCCTATTGGCCAATCTGAGAGGTGTGAGGTGGTAGCAGAACATATCTTAAGAGAAATTACATTTGGGATATTGTGCAGTGTTTTGAATAATACTATAGAGTATAGGAATAAATGGAGGTTTCCTTAAAATGAAAACAATATCTGTCTAAAGCCATCAACAAATATTCTATGTAATGGGGATAAAGTAGGACCATTTGCAGTAAGATCAGGGATAAAGCAAGGATGCCCATTATCACCATTACTATTCAATATAGTATTAGAAATGTTAATTTTAGCAATTAGAGAAGAAAAAGAAATTGAAGGAATCCGAATTGGTAGTGAGGAAGCAAAGCTTTCATTCTTTCCAGATGATATGATGGTATACTTAGTGTACTCAAGGAAATCATTTAAAAAACTACTTTGAAACAATTAACAAATTCCACAAAGTAGCAGGATCTAAAATAAACCCACATAAATCATCAAAATTTCTATATATAAACAAAAAAGCCCAATAACAAAAGATAGGAAGAGAAATTTTCCATTTAAAGTAACTGCAGACAACATTAAATACTTGGGAATCTATTTCCCAAGACAAAGCCAGAAACTGTATGAAACACAAGTGCAAAGCACTTCTCACACAAATAAAGTCAGATCTAAACAATTAGAAAAAATGTCAATTTCTCATAGGTTGAGCTAATCATAATAAAATTGTCAGTTATGCCAAAATTAAATTACTTATCCAGTGCCATGCCAATCAGACTACCAAATAACTTTTACCAAGTTAGAAAAAATAATAACAAAATTCATTTGGAACAACAGGTGGTCAAGAATATCAAGGAAACTGAACAAAAATGCAAATGAAGGTGCCCTAGCTCTACCAGATTTGAATAACTTAAATCTTTTCCCTAAAACAAAGACCCATTTAATAATATTCTTGCAATGATAGTTGATAGCTGTGAAGCGCACAGTATACCAAAATCTAAAAAATGAAACTTGGTAGGCAACTTGAAGGCAACAGAGAAAAATCTACAATGTGTAACTAGACTTTAGTGTCCCCAATGAGGAATTTTACTGGAGTAGAATGAAAGATAAATGTGCCCAGCCTGTAGTGAGAGGGAAGACTTGACTGTGGATTATATGCTAAATTGGAATCCATAAAATGTTGAAACACTTAGAAGAAGGCCTCGAGGATTTTAAGTAGAGTCTTTCATGAAAATACATGCATGGCTATAAACTAGAGTTCATAGGCTTAGGAGGCCTGGAAGGCTTGTAGTATGTACCAGTGAATGTTAGATTACCTGTATAATTGAGATCCTGAGTTGTCAGCCAGGGACCTGTCACTGAGGCCCTTTGAATTTATTTCTTCATCCACAAAAAGAAAAATAGCATGTACTTTACTATCTACAGGCTAAAGTTGGAAGGTACTTTAAAAGTAGAAACTTTTTCCCCCCATAGTATTTTAGTAAAGATCATCTCTTCCCCCCCCCCCACAAAAAACCCCCAACATTGCTTAAATGGCGTATTTAGTTGATGTAGAGTTGTTTAAATATAGAAATGTTTTATATGAAGAATAAATCATTTGCCTTTGTCCTAGTAAGGAAATAAATGCTCTTTGAAAGGAAGAAAATAATCTATATTAAGTATTTTTATAATCTTATGTATTGTGTCTTTTATTCTTTCTATGACTGGGTATCTCAAAGTCGTGGGAGTTAGTGAAGCTTATGAAGATGCTGCCAATTGCCTTTGGTTATTAACCAACTCCAAGCCTTGTGCCAACTGTAAATCTCCTATACAGAAGAATGAAGGTTGTAACCACATGCAGTGTGCTAAGGTATGAGCCTGAGAGATGTCTTTATACTTTTGAAATAGAATTTTAATTTGATTACTTTTCTTAAGAAGGTATGTATATTAGCCTATATATCATGTAGTGTTTCAGATTAGTTCTAAAAGATTGAATTTTACCTTCTTTGGCTGCAGCTCTGATAAAAATTAAGTGTTAATTCTTAATATTTCAGGTTGGAGTTAATTCTCAAGTAGTGATTTCGTTATAGATACATTAGGACATTAAAAGGATCCTTTTTTAACTCAACTTATTAATATGAGAAAACAGAAAGTAAGTTACATGCATTATTTACCAATATTACCCAGCACAGTGAAAAACTGCAAGGAGTTGTGGCCAAGGAGAGCATTTGGTGTTAAGTGCCTCATTTAATATGGGCTGGTATTTCACATGACCCTGAAAAAAGCACTTTATTTCTCTATGTATCATGCAACTCTCTGTGCATCTAAGGGCTTCCCCTTGATAAAGATAGTGTCCTCATTGGTATCTGTCTATCCTAAAGAAGCATTTAGTAGGTCCTTTATAATTACCTGCTAGTTGATTGATTGAAATAATAGAAGATATGACTTTTGCAAATTACATTTCTTTGTATTTGGGACTCTTAAAGAAACAATGAAAATATCAGCACAGATTTTCAGTCTAGTAATGTATTGGATATTTGTCACCATGTACTGTTTTAGGAAAAGATGATACAGTTGAATAAATTTTTAGAGTTGAGAGGACTAGAATCAAGTTCATATTATTAGTATCAGTATTGAAGCTAATGACAATTGTTGTAGATACCAATGTTAGAGTGATTTGAACCTTTAATAGATGCAGGTCTAGGAAGAAAATACAATCTTTGTGTAGACACCAAAATAACAAAATACTTAATCTGGACAAGCAAATTCCCCTTGTGGCCCTATCCAAATATTTGTTTCCCATATCATGTTATTAGACCGTGGCCTTTCTCTCAGGGGCTAGATAGTAGAATTTTTTTTTATCATCAAGCCTCTGGAAAATTGATGCTCATGGTATTGGTCAGAATTATTAAGTCTTTCAGAATTCTTTCTTTTTACAATGTTGGTGCTGTATGGTATGTATTGGTCTCATAGTTCTGCTTAATCTCACTCTGCAGCAGTTTATCCAAGACTTTGCAGGTTTCTTGGAAACTATTTTTGTTCAATTCTTTCATGTAATTATTATCTAATTCCAACTTATTGTGATGAATTTGTCCTGGTAAGGAAATAAATGCTCTTTGAAAGGAAGAAAATAATCTATATTAAATATTTTTATTTTGTTTTATTGTGGGCTTGGGCATCTTTTCAGCTTTTCTTAGTAAACTGGATTTTTTCTTTGGCTGTGGAAATAAGAATCAAGTGATTCTCAGATTTAGTAAATGATACTGATCATTTATCCAGTGCCTTCTGTGTTAGAGTACATTGTCTAATGGCCCAGTGCTTTTCTCACATAATTTGGAAAGCCTCTTAAGTGATTGGGGCTCAGTTAGACATACAAAATTAAAGATTAGTATAGCAAATATAGAGAAGCCTTTTTAATTTGTTGAGAAGTCAGCACCAGATAGTTATTAGTTTTCCAGAAAGAGAGCTTCTCTAAGGATAGGCTCACATTACCATTGCTCCCTTTGGTAAATAACTCAAAAACTAAAGCTGAAAATTAAATACTTTTTTTTGTTTTAGTTGCTATTCAGTTTTGTCATCTTTCCCCCCCATGATAAATGTACAATTGAGATGGATCTTACTTGATTTAGAGGATTATTTTGATTAGCAAGATGAAATTCTGTAAGCTGGAATATCTTTCCAAGCAAATTGCTTGTCTATCAACAAACAAATTTCTGGCCAATTTTAGCTTAAATGATACAAAATGATTCTTTTTCCTTCTAAACACACTAAGTGTTCAGGTATTTTGTTTATTTAAATGAGTTGGACAATAAATGAGACTAATAATGGTATGCAGTGGTGGGTGCTTTCCTATGGGGCAACCTAACTTTGTTTTATAAACTTGGTTATGTTAGCTGATTAAGTATATTTGTCAAGAATAAAATAACTGATTACTTTTAAGCTTTAAACGTAAATACTTTTATTTGCTTCATAAATTAAATATATTATGTAGTGATATATGGCATTATTTCATATTGAATAAAAGTAAATTAGATAATTAGAATTATGAAAAAAGTACACTAATTTGGAATTAAAGTAGAAAACAACTGAAATTTGGTAATTCATTTTTTTTCTTAGGTTTTTGCAAGGCAAATGGAGTTAAGTGGCTTGCCCAAGGCCACACAGGTAATTATTAAGTGTCTGAAACCTGATTTGAACCCAGGTACTCCTGACTCCAGGGCCGGTGCTTTATCCACTGAGCCACCTAGCTGCCCCTGATAATTCATTTTTAATACAGTAGTATGTGATGTTTAATATTCTGTTAATGCCAGTTTTATCCATAGAGCCTACTGGCTCTCAGTAAATTTTTTTTGATGATAATGATTTGGTTTTTTATTCTCAAAGATAAGCTATATTACAATTATATAATTTCATTGTAGTAACTTAAATAACAAAGTGTTCATATAGTTTTTTAATATAGTTTTAAATAGTTTTTATAAAGAAAAAGGAAACATTAGCAACTCCTAGATGAAATTTTAAAAATCTGTATTTATTGCTACTTTCATCTTTTATTTCATCAATGTGGGTATTCCCTTGGCCAGTGTGTAAATCATTACTCTTCAACAGTTTCATTAAAGTCTTTTAAGAATTACATTAGCCAGGGGCGGCTAGAGTGGATAGAGCACCGGCCCTGGAGTCAGGAGTACCTGAGTTCAAATCCAACCTCAGACACTTAATAATTACCTAACTGTGTGGCCTTGGGCAAGCCACTTGACCCCATTTACCTTGCAAAATCCTAAAAAAAAAAATTGCATTAGCTAAAAGTTAACATGGTGATGACTTTTTCCAAATTCCCTAAAGTACAGACATTTTTTCCCAGTGAATGTAAAGGCCTTTAAGAACCTTTTCTACTTCTGGCTCACAATGAGACATCAAAGGAGGCATGGCCCCTGGAATGAAGGAATTTTAATTCACAAAGAATTTATCTTTGCCACAGGTTTTTGTTCATAAAATGTAGACAAGATGTTCTATCTACATATTTTTACATAATTATCTTAGGATTCATATTTTGGTATGAATAATTGAAAATAAATAATAAATAGTGGAAAATTGCTTACCCATACAGAGATAAATGACATCCAGAGAGAGAAACCAAATAGGAGGAGAATTCTCTGCAAATATCAAGCCCTGTTTTTTCTAGTCTTACATTTCTCAAAAGTGATAGAATTTGGTGTGTATTGATGCCTCTTCTTTCTGAAAACTTAAGTCATAGTGAGACTTTTAATTGGCCATGATAGTGGAGGAGCAGCAAAGATTTTCATCTGTTTTATTGATAGAAAAGTAAACATGCATCTTAGAAAAGTAGTCAGTCCTTCTTGCCTTAAATTATATTGTTTAAGAATATAACTCTTGGGTGGCTAGGTGGCACAGTGGATAGAGCACCGCCCTGGAGTCAGGAGTACCTGAGTTCAAATCCAACCCCAGACACTTAATAATTACCTAGCTGTGTGGTCTTGGGCAAGCCTTTGCAAAAAAGCTTAAAAAAAAAGAAACATAACTCTCCAGATGTTTGCCACATGTATGGCCATCGTTTTTTCCTTGAATAGCAGCCCTTTTGTCATTGTCCTCTTTCCTTTCAGTCCTTACAGCATGCTGTTCAGCATTGCCTCCTCTCTTCTCCTTTATACCAGGTGTGAAAATTATCTGCATATTGTTAATATGAAAAGGTATTTGTGTCTTTTTTTCCCCTGAAGTGCAAATATGATTTCTGCTGGATTTGCCTAGAAGAATGGAAGAAGCACAGCTCTTCCACTGGAGGCTATTACCGCTGCACTCGCTATGAAGTCATTCAGCATGTGGAGGAGCAGTCCAAGGAAATGACAGTGGAGGTGAGAAGGGGCTTCTTCACCAGAATGCCCATCTACTTGATGGTGGGGCCTGGAGTCTTTATGGACTTGTTTACTTTGTTTTTTGGCTCCTGTGGCTGCCCCCCATATCTATGTCTGTATTAATATACGAAAAGTTCTTCAGTATTTCAAGGATGTGTGATTTCATCCCTATGTGTTCTCTCTTCACCAATTCCTTGACCAAAGCAGTACTTCCAAGCCATAGGAACAGTGGGGTTAAAAGTAGCCCCTACCTCATAGGCTTATTATGAGTTAAATGAGATAATACTTATAAAAGTTCTTACCCTATGGCCCAGCACATAATAGGAAGACCTCTATCATGCTTATTCCCTTCTTATCCCTTAGTAGAATATCTGCTTGAAGTTCTGGGACTGAACCCTGGTGGCTACCCCTGTTAGGAAGCCTTTTTTTTACATAGCTGAGCCTTCCTCAGAAGAAGCCAACCCCCAACTCATGTGTCAAGTGTTTGGAGCTTGGGAGAAGCTTCTACCACCCCTGGCCATGATGTGTCACCACAATTAGACCTAAGAACTTAAAAAAAGGAACACAACATTGGCTTATTAAGAAGTCATTATGAACTGTATTTAACTCAAAATACTCACTTCACTTGAGTTTTTATTCCTTTATATCCCTGCTCTCTTCATATCTGTCACCTTCATTCACCAGTTTCTCTTCGTCAATATTGCCAACAGCTATTAAGAAAAAACAATGAAATTTTATAGAAGTCAGGCAGGAGAGGGGGGGAATCTATATGCATTAGTTTGAGTTGTCCTTTATTTTCAGTAAAACAGGGTCATGTTTTAAAGAGGTAAAACCTCTTTAAAGTATATAAATCATATTACTGATGTTATAATGTTCAATATTAGTAGCTCCTAGGTCTTATGTGAGTTATTTATGGACTTTGTTTCTAGGCTGAGAAGAAACACAGAAGGTTTCAGGAACTGGACAGATTTATGCATTATTATACAAGATTTAAAAATCATGAGCTCAGCTATCAGGTATTTCACTAACTGCTGAAGATTTATGGAACTCCTCTATAACTGGGTCAGAAATTCAATTCGCTTAGAGGGTGTATTCTTTCTGTTTAGTTGGAACAACGCCTGCGAAAAACAGCCAAAGAAAAAATGGAGCAGCTGAGTCGAGCTCTCATTGGAAGTGAGTAATGCTGAGTGGGGGTGGGGGTGTGATCACAGAAATGGGGGTACAGAAGTCTGGAGAGGTGTGTTGTTGATTAGAAAGTCAAGGATTCTAGACCTTGGAAGCCTCCCAAAGTCCATTCAAAATCACTGTCAAAATCCATTTTCATCCTTTGTTACCATCTGGACTTAGTTTAGCAGGAAGGAGCCCAGTATTATCCCATAGCTAAGGAAAACTAACTTTAGAAAGGGCAGAAGTTCTCTCAGACCCCCTAACATTTTGTAGTAATCCTACATTAAAAACTCCTTTCAGGGACCCTGTCGGCATTCTCTAAACCACCTTTCATGCCTGTTTGTCCATCTGTGCCAACAAAAACAAATGATTCTTCCTTCCTTATATGTGCTGCCCTCTTTGCCCAAGATACACTTCCTCCCTATCATCACCAGACACAATTCTCCATGTTCTTTAGGATCCAATTCAAATAACAGCTCTTCTTGAAAGGTTTCTCTCTAATGAAAATGGATCAGAATCATGGACATTATTGCCTTGTCTCCAGACAGGTAGAACCACTCAGTCCTAGGCACACAGCTATTCAGCCTCAAAGGCACGAATAGAACCCAGTGTTTCTTATTCCCAATCCTGCTGTTCTAGGTCCTTTTGAGTTCATCTGACCAAAAACTTTCATTTAACCCATAAGCTAAAGACTAGTGACATGAAAAAATTGGTCCAAGGTCACACAACATTAGTTCTCTTGTAGTACTTGTCATATCCCACTTACACTTTGTTTTTGTGCATGTTTTTTTCACATTCCCAGACGGTCAGCTGCTTAAGGGTAGAGAGAGCACAGATCATTTCATTCAGTTTTGTATCCTTCACATTATTGAGCACAAGTCATTCTATATAGAAGCACTTGGGAAATTGTTGTTGGCTGAATAGCAGTATAGGCTTCTCTGGATGAGTAGCTGTAGTTGAAATGGAACATTGGCTTAGAAGTGGAAATGTCAGCACCAGCATAAACTATCTTCTGATTCCTCCTGACTCATAGCTATGATTTCAATACATACACACAACCCCCCCCTCCCTGGTCTATCAGAGTCAAGCCCAGGGCAGTAGAGTCAAGTACCCTCCCCCCCTTCTTTTCTTGGCAGCCTCAGGCTATACATCACCTAATTCAGAGCCTGCCCCAAGGCCCCTGCCTAACACAGGACCCTTCTCCCCAGGGGCCCTGCCTGACCCACCAGATCTTCCTTGTACCTTCTGTCTTTTTAAAATAATATTTTGTTTTTCCACAATTAACATGTAAAAATTTGTAACTTTTTAAAATTTTAAGTTCCACTCAATTTATTTCCCTCCTCTCCCTGAGACATTAATATGATATAAGTTTGTACATGTGCAATCATAAAACATTTCCCTGTTAGCATTTTGTGGGAGAAAATTTGTACCAAAGTAAAAAGATGAAGAAAGAAAGTATAAAGTAGTATGCCTTAATCTGCATTCCAAATCCATCAGTAGTTTTCTCTGAAATTGGATAACATTTTTCATCATGAGACCTTTGGAAATGTCTTGGATCATTGCTGAAAAGAACTAAGTCACTCACAGTTAGTTATCATAGGGTATTGCTGTTACTGTGTACAGTGTTCTGCTTCTGCTCAGCATTAGTTAGCTAAGCCGTCTCCTCCACACTGGGTCCCCCAAAGTTCATGGGCCTCCATGTTTGCTGAGGCAAAGGAGGACTGTCCCACCTCTCTTTTGGTGTTCTGAGCACTTAACCCATGGAAAGCACTTAATACAGATTCTTTACATTACACTTTCTCTGGTTGCTCTCCACAATGAGGTCAAGATAGCTTGGTCCAAAAAGATCTGTATTGTGCCCAAGACCAGGCTAACTGGCTCTGCACAGCAGTTTAAGGGGGAACAAGAAAAACTGCACATCTGAATGAATGGGATTAGGTATCCTATAGAGTTTATATTTGCAAAACATGACCAGTCTGAAAATGAAGAATTGCTGTTGTGTATAACTTACTTGTTTCCTCACCTTTCAATTGGTCATCTTATTTGTACCTTCTCAGAGTTATTGTGAGGATCCAATGGGAGGATGGATATAAAGGGATATGGAAATGTCAGAGTGACTTGCAGGGTGTCCCTAAAGTTTTAGTACAGTTTGAGGCTAACAAAGTTAAATCAGTTTTATTTTTTTATTGTTTTTTTACTTAGAATTTTTTTAAAGATTTTATTTATTTTGAGTTTTACAATTTTTCCCCCAATCTGACTTCCCTTCCCCCCCCCACAGATAGCAATTTGTCAGTCTTTACTTTGTTTCCATGTTGTACATTGATCCATATTGAGTGTGATGAGAGAAAAATCATATCCTTAAGGAAGAGACATAAAGTATAAGAGATAACAAGATCAGATAGCAGGGTTTTTTTCCCCCTAAATTAAAGGGAATAGTCCTTGAACTTTGTTCACACTCCACAACTCTTTATCTGGATACAGATGGTATTCTCCATTGCACACAGCCCCAAATTGTCCCTGATTGTTGCATTGATGGAATAAGCGTGTCCATCAAGGTTGAACATCACCCCCATGTTGTTTTTAGGGTGTACAGTGTTCTTCTGGTTCTTCTCATCTCACTCAGCATCAGTTCATGCAAATCCCTCCAGACTTCCCTGAATTCCCATCCTTCCTGGTTTCTAATAGCACAATTGTGTTCCATGACATACATATACCACAGTTTGCTAAGCCATTTCCCAATTGAAGGACATTTACTCGATTTCTTTGCCACCACAAACAGGGCTCTATGAATGTTTTCATACAAGTGATGTTTTTACCCTTTTTCATCATCTTTTCAGGGTATAGATCCAATACTGGTATTGCTAGATCAAAGGGTATGCACATTTTTATTTCCCTTTGGGCGTAGTTCCAAATTTCTCTCCAGAAAGGTTGGATGAGTTCACAGCTCCACCAACAATGTAATAGTGTCCCAGATTTCCCACAACCCTTCCCACAATGATCATTATCCTTTCTGGTCCTATTGGCCAATCTGAGAGGTGTGAGGTGGTACCTCAGAGAGGCTTTAATTCAGTTTTATTGAGTCCCCAGATTGAACCCTCCCAACACGGGACTATTAAGGTTTAAAACTGCTCTGAGAGTTTTGGGATATTCTTTGTTATGAATTTTCTTTGCTTTCTTCCCCCTCTGCTTCCCCATATCTGCTTTTCTCTCTCTCTTTCCTTTTTCTCTTTTCTGAAGAGTAATTGGTAGATAAGAAAAATCTGAAATGATTATTTTCAAAGATATTTTCCTTAAATATTTTACTTGCATCTATTTATTCAGGTATTTGTTTCATTGTATGGTATAATCATTTTTCTGTATGTGATTTTGAAATTTAATTTTTGTGTTTCTGCTAATTATTTAATGCAATACTTTCATATCTGCAAATGTAGATCTGTGCCTTATCTACTATACACCCAGAAACAGGTTGAGGTAAGGTCTAATGAGAACCTGAAGTTCCTAGTACCAATATAGGAAAAACCAAAGAAATCTATGCAATTCCATTATACAGAGTCTGGAAGCCCAAGGTCTCAGATACTGCAGTTATTTTATCCATCCTCTAGTATTATCTGCCCAATAGCTAACTAAGAGAATTAATTTTTCTTTATTCCTATTCCTTGCAGACTAAAGAGATACAAACTGTCTTTGAGAAGATGGTTGTAATTTATAAATAGCAGAGTTCCTCAAAAATCATTTGGGGGGGGGGGTGGCTAGGTGGCATAGTGGATAAAGCACCGGCCTTGGAGTCAGGAGTACCTGGGTTCAAATCTGGTCTCAGACACTTAATAATTACCTAGCTGTGTGGCCTTGGGCAAGCCACTTAACCCCATTTGCCTTGCAAAAACCTACAAAAAAAAAAAACAAAAAAAACCAAATCATTTGAGAGACTTAATTTAATGACAGAGACAGCTAGAGATGTAATAAAGTGGGCCAAAAAGCCACAAAGAAAATCTATAAAGTGTTTACTTTGTTAAAAAAAAAATCTGAATGATTTCTCTAATGAAACCTATATCTAAATTAATTCTTCTTAGGGAAGAACATTCCTTGTGTAGTATTTTTTGCTTTTTGTTTTGTTTTTTACAAAATCGCATTTGCTTATTGTAATAGTATAGCTGCGAAGAAAAAGTGTTTTCACAGTGCCCGGATTACCTTGTAGCTGAAGGAGGCTGTCCAGATACCACTTTTATCGAAGATGCCGTTCAAGAGCTCCTCAAAACTCGACGCATCCTCAAGTGTTCTTATCCATATGGATTTTTTTTGGAACCTAAAAGCACAAAGAAAGAAATATTTGAACTTATGCAGGTAAAATGATGCTTTCATTATTAGGTTTATATGGCAACATTCTTAGCATGTTTCCTGCCAGAACAAAGCACATGTATAAAACATTGTCACAGAAAGTCATTTTTTTGCCTTGTAATACAAAGCTAGGGGAGATTTACATTGAGCATTTCTAGATTAATTGATTGTTTTTGTACTTGAATTGTTACTGTTTTTCATTTTAAGTATTAAATATACAGAAGTTTATCAGTATAATATAAATTTTGTTTGTTTAAACCTAGAGAAATTGACCTTTCTGTGAGACTCTACAAGAGCTCTGAATTGTAAAGTTTTCTTTCAGAGTTTTTAAAAAGCACACAGATAGATGGTGCTGTTTAACTTAACTTCATATTTAAGCAGAAAAGAAACTACATTTTAAGTTGAAGCCACAAAGTCAGAAAATCACCATTTCTTTTATAAAATAAAGTACATTATTTCATTTGAAACCCACAAAAGAGAACAAACTCCCAAAATAACCATAATTTAAAAGCAAAAAGAGCCATCCCCTGTTGCCCACACCCCTTGCATTCTAACCCTCACCCTAGCCTCTTGGCTGTGACCAGATTGGCTTTCTTCTCCTTCTTTGTATCCCCTCCCAGGGACTCTTGGCCTCGGTCATGCCCCGTCCCTCTTTCCTCAACCCCTCCTACCCTGAACTTGCCTCAAGGCCCAAGTCAAGACTTCCTTCCTTCATGAAACTTTTCTCAGCTCACCCTGTGCCTGTGGAATGGTAATCTTTGTCTTTCTTTGCACTTCTCCAGCACTCGTGTGTACAGAGCCTTGCAATTGGTTCTAGCAGCTTCCTGTGCTTTGTCCGTCCCAGCTCACGTGTCCGCATCTTGACGACCACCGCTGGGCCACGAGGCCCTCCTAGCTCACCCAGGCCAACGCAGGGAGCATGCCGCCTTCTTAAGAGAGTGGTGCTTGCCTGAATTTGAGACCACTTCTGTTAAGACACTCTCATTTTCAGACACCTGGGAAATTATATAAAACACAAAAACCACACACTTTATAAAGAGGAGTCTTTCTTTGTTCCATTTCACATGAAGCCAGCTCAGAAAACTTTGAAGTTTCTGTCTTAAAGTTAGTGAGAAATCAGATTTTTGGTGTGTTCTAGAACATTTGATTCTTCTTAGCATAGGATGTGTTTTTCCCCCCTAAAACAGACAGACCTAGAAATGGTCACTGAAGACCTTGCGCAAAAAGTAAATAGGCCTTACCTTCGCACGCCTCGACACAAAATCATTCGGGCAGCTTGCCTTGTGCAGCAGAAGAGGCGAGAGTTCTTGGCATCTGTAGCAAGAGGGGTTGCTCCTGCAGATTCACCAGAAGCACCAAGGCGCAGGTATGCACCATGTTCACAGTCCAAAAGCTGAGTCATTGTAACCTGCTTTCATTGCCCCTAAATTCTCTCCCAATAGAACATGTATTCCTGGGAGGATTTATGACTAGAAAAGTAATGGGATGGAAGTAATGGAAGAAATCTATTAATTTAAATTGATTTCCCAATGCACATAATTTCACTTTTCAAGGTATTCTGCGTTATATATTGTATGAGTCCCAAGAATTAACAAAACTCGGCAATTTCATACTTAGAATAAATTAGAATAGCTCAAAAGTATCATGTTTACCTTGATTATTGTATTATAACATATTCATTCAAATGATGTTAAACTTAATGTACATTTATGGTTCTCGGTAATTATCTTGGCATATAAAAGATGTGGAGTAGCAAAATGGCACAGTGGATAAAGTACTGGGCCTAGAGTCTGGAAGACTCATCTCCTCCAGTTCAATTCCAGCCTTCCTTATGTGACGCTGAGCAAATCGCTTTACCCTTTTTGCCTCAGTTTCCTCATCTGTAAAATTAGCTGAAGAAGGAAATGGCCAACCATTCCAGTGTCTTTGCCAAGAAAATCCCA
Organism: Macrotis lagotis; assembly: GCF_037893015.1. Lineage (NCBI taxonomy): Eukaryota > Metazoa > Chordata > Mammalia > Peramelemorphia > Peramelidae > Macrotis > Macrotis lagotis. The sequence goes on along the minus strand of NC_133664.1, from coordinate 48,393,126 downwards.
AATAGTAGTCTTTACTCACTTTTTTAGTGGGTTGTTTTTATTATGGGGTGTGTGTTTGTGTGGTGTGTGTGTGTGTGTGTGTGTGTGTGTGTGTATACCCTTACACGCTTGTGTGTGTGTGTGTGTGTGTGTGTGTGTGTGTAGAGAGAGATTTATATTTTTTAATGATTATAAATTAGTGAGATTGTAATGGAAGAAATCCAACATATCTGGGAAATAGCAGTTAGAAGCAAATTTTATAGCCACTGACATAAAATAAATGAGAAAGTGCTTTTCTATGAATTGATGTTTTTTGTTATTCCTTGTGTGATTTTTGTATGTTGTATCTTTCCATAAATAAAACAAATGCAACTTTACTTTGAGTATATTATAGGGAATGCTTACATTTGATGTTGTTGGGAAAGACCTAGCTTTAAAAAGACAAAGTCTCCCATGCATCCAGGGCCATCTCCAGCCATTCGTATCTGACTCCTATCTGGCGCAGATGACTCTGGAGGAGAAAGTGAAGCTGGGGACTTAGCAGAGCCCCTCACTCATCCACTTCAGGTGCTTGTCATGGTCTTCTCCAAGAACAGCAACAATGTATCCAACTCTTCCTTGACCCCATGGACCGTACTGTCCATAGAAGATTTCTTGGCAAAGATACTATTCCTTCTCCAGTGGATTAAGGCAAACAGAAGTTAAATGATTTGCCGAGCATCACGCAGCTTAGTAAGGTCTTCCTTCAGGCCCAATAGTCTATCCACTGACCATCCAGCAGCCTTCTTACATTTTGATACCAGTCTTAAATCATGGTTTTGTTTGTTCCACAAGAGACATTTACACTAAACTGTGTTGCAGCTTGGTAAAGTGCCTCATACCTAATAGATGCTTGTAGAAATAACTTGCATTTTAAATTTTGGAATTAATTTATTAAATTATATGGTTGAATAGTTTCATTGATGAAACAAGATTCAAGCAGATGAATATTAAAAGATTGAGTTCCCTTTTTATTAAAAGGGCAAGAGACTAATCATTTTCATTGGAGAATTCTATTAATATATCAACTGGTTTGTCTAATTTCTTTGTAGTTTTGCTGGTGGAACATGGGATTGGGAATATTTAGGATTTGCATCACCTGAGGTAATTGTTTTTGTGTACCTTTTTAAAAATTATATTTTCTTTTGTGTAGTTTTCTGCAAATTACATTTATATCTATTCCAAATCATATCAATATACTGTGAGAGATTCCTTTTCTTTATTTTATGATCTAGATATGTAGGCAGAACTAAATTAAGCCATTCTTGGCATGAATTACCTCAAGACTTTGAAATTTTATCATTTTAAATAACTTTTTAGACACTATTTAGTGGAGATCCAAAAATAAAGTGTTATGTCTTTTGAATTAGTGTGAATGCTTTTATTAAAAATGTGCTTTTAAAGTATTGATTCAGCCTAAATATTTAGGGTTCATAAGTAAGCTTTTTAGTGGACTGTTTGTAAATAATGACTTTAATGACCTGAAAGGGAATTGATAAATAATATTTTATGTTAAAAGTATAATGAAAAGTAATTTAGAATATTAATGTTTTGATCTTTTATATTTAAACACTGAATAAAAAAACAGTGATTAAAATCAAATATGAGGTGATAATTTCAAATGAGAATTTTGAATGTTTTAAAAACATGTGAAATGATGCTTCATCTTAATTCTCATTTCTTTTAAAACTTCCACTTTATACTTATATTTTTTTATTCTTGATTATGAAGGAGATTTCAATAAATTGAATTAATATTACTTTTTTTTAATTTCTGAAACATTAAGGACTAGCCTGAACAATTTACTGGATTGAGTGAAAACCTCGACTATTTAATGTTTTGCTTTTCTGAGATTTAAATAGCCACTGTAACTTTGGAATATGATTTTATATGTATGTAGCAGTTCTTTGCCCACTTTTATACTGCTTCCATTTTGTCCTTAAGGGCAGAAAACTACTTGCTAATTATTAATGTCATAGTATATCAATCAAAAATCATGCCTGTGAACTTTTACTTTTAATTTAATTCTTTAGGTAACTAATGCCTATATTTTAAAATTAATGATCCTTTTAAACTCCTTAAAATTCCTAAATAAGTTGTCACAGGCATTAAAGAAAATTTGAGGTTAATTTTCAAAGCACTGGAAGTGGAGGAAAAAAGATATATTAATCTCCATACTGTAGTCAAACAAAAGATAATAGAATTGATCATTTTTCAAGGAAAGACTGTGGTTCATTTAAATTAGATCTTTGACCCTGCTTAGCTGCTGAGGATACTTGCAATTCCCTTAGCTAATGACATTTTAAAATGTGGTGACATAAACAAGAAGAAACTTATTGTGTGTACTTGTGGTTGTGAATGATTTGTGTGCATGGAAATATAAGGAAGAATTTCTCTTAAGTCAATATAAAAAGTATCATAATTGTATTTTTTCCTACAAAATGCATTAGAAATACTTTATTTTTACCCAATCCTGTACTTTTCAGTGGTATTTTCTGTGATAGAATACCAAGTACAGCATCCGTGTCATTGTGATAAAAAATTCTACCCAGAATGAAAAACAATTCTCCAGCTTTCAAAAAAAATGAGTTTAAGGTCAGTATAAAAATATGGAAAACTTATATATTTCAAGGCAAGCAAGAAAAATCTTTCCAAAATACTCAGATTTATCTAACACCTGTGGATATTGAAGTACCACGTCAGGAAATTGTTGGTTATTTTAGGAATCTTGAACTCTTTTACTTGGACATTTTGATATTGATGTCATGATGGTAGACATATAAAACTTTGTTTTTGTATAGAAGGAATTACTAACCTCTCCACAGTTATATTTCCCTTAGAAAGCAAGAACTTTAGAAATATATTTTGTCTACCTGTATTTTTTGAAAATAACATTTCTGCCAGAATTATTTGATTTATACTATTTTCAAAGTGGTTTTTTTCCCCACTTTGAAACTTCAACCTTATAGAAAATTTTGTCTCATAGATTACTTTAAATTGGGATTTGGCATATGCTCTGACATGAAAGTTTAATATCCTGTCATTAACAAAACAGACTCATAGAATCTTAGAGTTAACCTAGAAGTCATTTAGTGCAACTCCCTCCATGATCCCCTTATGAGCCCCCTAGCAAATACTGCCTGTGCTGTTCTGCTTGAACATTTCCAGTGAAAGGAATCAATTGCAAAGCATCCCATTATAATTGTTAAGAAGTAATTTCTCAAAAAAAAAGTAATTTCTCCTATTGATTCAAAATCTACTTCCCTGCAACTTTTACACATTGACCCTTGTTTTCTCTGTTGGAGATGTGAAGAATTATTCTCTTACATCATTATTGTCAAGTGTTTCCTGTTCCCTTCCTTCCCCTATCCCAGTTCTATGATTCTTACCAGTTTTATGACTTAGGAGCAAGTAACTTGATTTCTCTCAACTTCAGTTTACCTATTTGCAAAAAAAGGAAAAAGTAATACACCACTGTCTCAGTGTAGACAGATCTCAATGATTCTTCTGAGCCCTTTTGTTAAAAGAGGCTGGCTCAGTGGACAGACCAGACCAGTCCGGCCTTAGACATGTCCCAGCTGTGTGAACCTGAGGAGATTAACCTGTTTGCTTCAGTTTCCTCAGGTGTAAAGGGGGAATAATAGGAATACTTACCTCACAGTGTTGCTATGAGAATCAAAAAAAAAAAAAAAACTTTGTCAAAAGCAAAGAATACAGTAAACACATCCATCCTTATTCCTATTTTTTCCACTTCTTCTTCATTGCCAAAATTCTCTTAAGAATTTGTATCATGTGCCCAACAGAATTCCTGCTTTTTTTTCTATAGCTTTCTTCTGATCACTAGATGTTACTTATGTTAAGAACAGACATTATATCACTCCATCATGACTTATTCATAACAGTCCTTTACTAGGACCTCACACTTACTCTTTCCTTATTATTCTGTGCAGTAATCCATTCTAGGATTTCCCAAACATGATATCAAGATCACCCATCTTCTGCTTGCAAGAACTCATTCTTCCCATTTTACAGATTGAAATAACACTTAACTTTCTCAAATGCTTCAGCATTTTCTCCCTTCTCCAACATTCCTACAAAATTATTTAGAGCAATTTATAACAACTATAAGTTTTCTAGGACCTTTGTTGTAATTTATCCAGGCCAAGAAATTAAAACCCATTGGAAGAAAGTAGTTTGGTTTCTTTTAACTTTCATCCTATTTTGTGTTTCACTTATTCCTACTTTTATTGTCATTTTCAGGATGATAATCATTCTCCTTGACAGAGAAGATAAAGGAGGTTACATTCAATTGGGAGACATATTTGATTTGCATGTACACATGGAAGAACACAGAAAATAATTTCAGAATGGGAGGAGGTTTCAAGCAGCCAGGGGAAAAGAAATGACTTTGAGTGTGAGATCATATTTAAGTTAAAGATTCTTAGAAGCAAAAAATGAATGTGTAACTAAAGAAGACATCCTGTGCCAAAGACACAGAGGATGGGGTATAATGTAATGAGCTATAGAGGGTGTGGGGGTGTGTAATGGGATAGAGGGCATGAGAGGGGAGGATGTCTGGCTAGAATTTAAAATGATTTAGGGATAATAGCTAATATGCCTAGAAAGATACAGTAAGGTCAGGTTGTGAAGGGTTTTAAATGCCAAAGTAGTATTTTATTCTAGAGACAATAATGAACCACTGGCTCTTTTTTGAACTTGGGAATGGCAAGGTCAGAGCTGGTGTCCAGTTAAGAGTGGTAAACTAGAAGTAAGGAGACTGATTGGTTAGAAAACTATTGCAGTAGTCTAGGCAAAAAGGTATTGAGGACCTCAAAAGGAGGCTAATGGTCCCATGAGTAGAGAGAAATGGACAGGTGCCAGAGGTGATTCAGAAGTAGAATCAACAGGTTTGGGAAACTGTTTGGATTTAGCATTGGGAGCATGGGTGAGAATGAAGACTTATAATTGACTCCCAAATTGCAAACCTGGGGGACCTAGGGAAATTATCAAAAGGTGAAAATGTGAAGGTTAAGACAAGTTTGAATTTGAGCACTTGGGGGAGAAAGATTACAGGCTGTTGTATTTGAAATGTCCAGAAGGCTGTTGGTGATGTGGGATCCAGAAAGACAAAGACTGACTATAGAGATCTCAGATATTATCTACATAGAGATATTAGTTGAATGCATAGGAGCTAATGACTTCATTGAATGAGATGGTATAGAGATAATGGAATCCAAGACAGAGCCTTAGGATACATACATAGTTATGGCAGACATGCTTATTGATGGGAATGAAGTATTGGTTGAGTAATTGCATTTTTTTGTTCTCTCTTAATATTATGTCATCTATCCTAGTGGTACCCACAAAATTGATCATGTATTTTCAGACATGCCCCTTGTATCAATTTGGTTTCATTAACGATGCTTGTTATGAGGGAGGGTTTATTGGGGGGAGTAAGAAGGTATGGGGAGGGGAAGAGTGATAGCAAAAACAAAAATAAATAAAAGCAAAAGATAAAGATGTCAATGAAACATTTTCTCAGCATTTATGGAAGGTGACATGGAAGAAGGCATTGTTTGGAACTACCTTTTTAAATTTAAGATATACCTGGAAAAAAAACAAGCTGTTTATTTTTGGTTTTCTTTTTTTTCTTTGTGTATGGAAATGTTCGTGTTGGTTAATTTTTTTAAAAGATGCCTAACCCCTAAGCAGATTATTTTAGCCTTTCTTGAATTTTGTGACCTTTTATTTTTGGTCTGGTTCTTTGACATAATTAGAATAAGGAATGCTTGGTAAAAGAATCTCCCTCTCCTAGCCCAGACAGGGATAGGTCAGCTGTTTAAGTAACTTGCCCAAAGTCATCCTCTCAGTATAGATCAGAGCAGTCTCCTGAGTTCTTATAAGCCTTAGATCATTCTTGACACATGACACTATTTTTGTGTCTTCCTCAATTTTGGACCTCCACTTTCATCTTTTTTGTACTTGACCTCAATTGTCTGAGTTTATTAGAAGCTCTTTATAAAGATGTCACATTCTCACAAGTGCTTTCTTTCTTTTTCTTCCTCATTGGCACCATCTCAGATTGTATTGACAAAACTTCGTTTTTGAGAGCATTCCCTTCTTTTCCAGTCCTAACTTTCTTGTCTATATATATTATACACATATATATGTATATGTGTATATATATATATGCAAATTCTCAAAGATTTTTGCATGTAAAATTTTTTTCTAGAATATTTTATGAACATCTGTTGAAGGAATCTAATTTAACCACTTTGGAAACCAGTAAAACTGGATTTATATTTTATATTTGAAATCATTTACTACTGAATTGAATTTATCATGAACCCTAGCAGCATCCTCTCAGCACTGTTTCACTGCTCTCCATCTCTTCTCCCCTGCTTCCCTCACTACCCATCCCATCCCCATTCTAAAACCCTTAATTCCTTGTGCTTCTTTAACAGCCTCATATTTGGAATTTGTATTTTCTGTAGCATCCTGCTTAACCATCATGTGCTTACTTGAAGATCTTAGGGATAATTGGGAATGGTCAGATCATTTGACTCCGAGGCCTACCGATTTGTGTGTGACTGCCCTGGGGTGGTCTCCCAGCATGCATTGGTACCCAGAGGGTTTCTGAAGCTTGCCCAGCACATGATTAACGCTAGTTTATTGAGCTCTCGCTTAATGGATCACTTTATATTTTTTAAAAACACAGTTCTCCCTAAACTGAATGCAGCTATTCATGTCATATTTTTTCCCACCTTGTCCATGTGTGGTTGTTGGCACCTAAGCAGCTGGTCTCAGTCAGGAACCCCTGTTGTAAATGCAATGGGTCAGAGGGCATACAAATAGATTGCAGCTTGATTTTACAGAAATAGGGCAGAGGAGTAGAATTACGAGCAGAAGCAAAACTTTGCAGGCTCTCTCCTGAGAACCCCCTTCTGCATTAGGTCCTCCGGAAATCCTTATGGGATTCATCCTTGAATCTGAAGGGCACAGCTTACCCAGTATCAGACTTGTGGCTTTTACTTTAGATGGAATAGACTTAACTGCATTTGCCCAAATTGGGATGCCTCAATTTTCCCAAACCAGCCATAGAAATACTTGAACTTGGAGGTAAAATGGAATTTGTTTCGTTTATGTTAAACGTCCCCTCCATGTGTTTGTTGAAAGTCCTTGGAGAGCTGTGTTTTACCACGAATCTGGTTATTTCTGTTTTTTACTCTGATGGATTTTGTAAATGAACCTATATGCCTCTTATTTTTATGCTTGTGGAATAAGCAGATTCCCAGATTGTTGTTCCATTGGCCTGGTAGGCTTCTATTAGACTCCTGGAGGAGCAGGCAAGTAGCCAGCAGATGGGTGGTGGGGAGCTTTCCTTCTTCCAGAGTGGATTGTATCCTCACATACTGGTCAGGGCCAGAAAGGGTCGATGTGGAGCCTTCCATTGTTCAGATGGTTCCATGGGCTCATCTCTGCTTATATTAATGTACCACAGGATAGTCTATTTTAAAATAAACCTCATGGACCTTTTTCTTCATTTAAAACATTTTATTAGAATTATGGGAACAGCCCTGGAGATTTTAATGAATTCATCATCACAAAGTGTAGTCATTACGTAATACAGAGGATTCTGTGTACTAAACTCTCAGCGTGACCTTGAGCAAGTCATTTTAACTTATGTAGGCCTCAGTCTCATCTCTGTATTTTATAATTTGAAAACTAAATAATCTCTCAAGTTCCTTCCATCCTTAAGTCCTCTGACTGTATTGGCTTTTGTCACATTCCCACTTTCAAGTATATCACACACTCACTCACTCTGAATGCTCAACTTAGCGTCAGCCACTAGAACCAGTTGTTAGAATGAGGCTGCTTTTTCCACATTAGACAACAGTGCCTTGTGCATCAGCAGAGAATTTGGTACTACTTGCTATCAGAACTGGCGCTTGCAAGTATTAAAGTTTCCACAGGCCTTTTTGCTGGCTGTTTCATTTTCTTTATTTGATAAGTCTTAGGCTATGTGGCACATTTTATTTTAAGTTCCATTTTCTTGCATGGCAAACATATGTAATTTTATATTACAAATATAAAATTGCCCATTTTTTCCTGGGGGGAAAAAAGTGTTCTTTTTCCCTCCTTTATTGTACCAAAAAAAAATATTGCATGCTCCCCTGTATTTTATAACCTTTGGTTTATGCAGGAATATGCTGAATTTCAGTATCGGAGGAGGCATCGACAGCGGCGAAGAGGAGATATGCACAGTCTGCTCAGTAATACTCCAGATCCCGAGGAGCCAAGTGAGAGCACTTTAGGTATGTTCATCTCCAGATTCCTCCAATTCTCTCATCACTGTGATGAGCCCGTCAGCTGCATGGAAAAGCTGTACCATAGGTGAAAGCCACCAGTTTTGTTTTTTTTTTTTTTTTATGGTGAGGACTTTGGAAAGAAACATTTCAGCATCTAAATGGCACTATTCCTCATTGAGGAACCATTACAAATTTGGTAGCAAGAAGGGAAATTCATGAACAAAATTGTGGCTTATAGGTTTTGGCAATATAAAATGGAAATAAAGGGTAGAGATGCTAGAGAAAAAGAAGACAGTTGGGATTTTATTCAACAGGAAGGACCAGAGAGGAGCCTTAAGGAAAGAATGGGATTTGAGCAGAGGAGAATAGGATTTGGAAGAAGCCATTCAAGCAAGGGAAATTATTCCAAGCAGGAATAAAATACAATGTGTTGTGGGACTATCCCAAACCATAGATTTTGTGTTGTCTAGTTTTTATTTTTTTTTCCAAACTCATCATCTCCAATTGAGTCCTTACATTTTGTGGAACTCAAATCCTCCATCAGAAGAAACAAGAATGTTAGGCCAGATCAGTGATGCTTAGAACTGTGCTAGCCACTGGGGAGACAAAGGCAAAAATGAAACATTTCCTGCCCTCATGAAGCTTGCATTCTAGCTGGAAGCCTATATATGGTAGCCTAGTGTTTGTTGAACTCAGCCAGGAGTAGATAGAATACTGGGCCTAGAGTCAAGATCTGACCTCAGATACTTGATACCTTTGTGACTTTGGACTATTTATCCTCCCTTTGCCTCAGTTGCCTGTAAAGTCGGAATAAAAATAGCATTGTTCTTGTGGGGATCAAATGAGCTAATACTTGTAAGATGCTTAACACAGTACCTGGTTCAGAGTAGGGATATATAAGTGCTAATCATCATTTCACTTTTCAGCAAAACCTGTAGGGCAAACTGGAACCTGATGTGGCAGAACTCAGTATAGATGAACATGTCACAAGATATATATCAAGATAGCTCCAAATGGGTATGTTATTTAGCCCAAAAGAAGTAACATTATAAACAGAGGAGCATGGAAGAAATTACCTGTCACATCCATGGATAGGGGAAAGAATTTATGACCAAACCAGATAGGGAGGTTCACGGGAGGTTAAATGGATGATTTGGATCACATAAAATTTGGAAGCTTTTATAAAAACTTCTTTTAAACAAAGAAGTTTTTTTACAAACAAAACCAGTACAGCCAAAAATTAAAAATGAGAAGCAGGATTTGGGGGGGGCGGAATCTTTGCACTAAGTTCCTCTGATAAAGGTCTCATTTCTAAGATAAATGGGAAACTGAATCAAATTTATAAGAATAGCATTCAGGGGGCAGCTAGGAGGTGCAGTGGATAGAGCACCAGCCCTGGAATCAGGAGGACCTGAATTCAAATCTGGTCTCAGACACTTTAATAATTACCTAGCCGTGTGGCCTTGGGCAAGTCACTTAATCCCATTTGCCTTAAATAAATTTTAAAAAAGAATAATAGATTCCCTCAATTAACAATTAATTGGTCAAAGGATATGAATAGGTATTTTTCAGAGAAAAATAATTCAAGCTATGCAAAGTGCACATTAAAAGAACCCTTAGAGGTAAACTACCTTACAACTTTAAGGATGATGAAGTTGGGGTGGCTAGGTGGTGCAGTGAATAGAGCATTGGCCTTGAAGTCAGGAGTACCTGGGTTCAAATCCGGCTTCAGACACTTAATAATTACGTAGCTGTGTGTCCTTGGACAAGTCACTTAAACCCATTGCCTTGAAAAATCAAAAAAAAAAGAATGATGTAGTTAAGAAAAAATGGAACAGCTCTGAGAAAACAAATATTTCAGTACAGTTGGTAGAGTTGTAAACTGGTCCAGCCTTCCTCAAAAGCAGTTTGGAACTGTATCCCAAAAGTGCATAAATTGTGCATACCTTTTGATCAAACAAAGAGGGAAAATATCCCAAAATACAAAATATTTATAGCAGCTCTTTTTCATAGTGACTGATTGGGGGGCATTTCATCAAATGGGAAATGTTGAACAAGTCATGGGGCACACATTTGTGTATCTGTATTGTAAATGGTTCTGTATTGTTAAGAAATGAAAGACGTGGTTTTTGAAAAACCTGGAGATTTGTGTGAATTAATGTAAAGTGAAATAATAAGCAAAACCAGAAGAACAATCTAGATAATAATATTACTATAAACAGACATCTCTGAAAGAATTTAAAACTATCAATACAGTAGAACCAATCACATTTCAGAAGTCTCCCCTTCCAGACAGCTGGTGGACTCAGTACAGGTTGAGGCTTTTTTTTTTTTTTTTGACATGGCTAATATGGGAATTTGCATAACAGGCTTTTTTTTTCTTGGTGGGGGGAGAAAAAAATCAAATTGAATTTTTAAATAGAAAAACATACAAAGAATATAATAGAAATGGTACATGATACACAGGCTTCATCTCTGCTGGGATGGGGAAGGAAGCCCAAGATTCCAAGAAGCAGAGAAGACTAGGGAGAGCATTCCAAAGCAAAAACCTCAAAAGGGATGGAGGGTTAGGTGGAAAGCAGCAAGAGTGGCTGGTCCAGAAGTTGTGGAGAGGAAAGAAAGAAGGTTGGAAAGGCAGCAGGGGACCAAGCTGTGAAGAGCTTCTGGTGCAAAACAGAGTTTATATTTTGACAGTGGAGGTGAGAGGGAGGCATTTGTAGATATGACCAAACTTGATTCTAAAGAAAATCTACTCTGAGCTTGTGTAGAGGGGTCTGGGAGTAGAGGAGACTCCAGGCATGGAGTCCAAGGAGGAGACCTTGCAGAAGTCCAGGGGAGACTGTTGTAGAGGGAGATAAACAAGATTTGAGATTTGATTGACTAGATCAGGTGAGGCATTAAGACTGACATTGAGATCCCAAACCTGAGGAACTGGAAAAATGAGGGTAAAAATCTGGTAAAATAAAAAGGGGGGGGGGGTGATGAGATTCTTTTCCTCAGTCCTTTGACATACTAAAATCTATGCTCGTTTCAATTAATTCTATTCAAGGCCCAATTATCTTTGATACAAATTGCTTTGACCAGATACACAAGAAGGTGGAAGCAGCAGCAGAAGACATGGGGCCTCGATGGTGAGCTCAGCCTCTCTGAGTGTTCTGCACAGCTCCTCTGCTCACGACTATACCTCTGTGAGCCGCTCTGAGAACCAGGACTCACTTCAGGTACTTACCTCCTCCAGCCTCACCTTGGCTTCACTTTGTCTCTAGTCTTAGGTTTTCTTCTCAAAGAATCTGGGAGAAAAGATCACATATTTTTTAAGTTTTTTTAATAATTGTAAGTTTTCTTGGGATTTGCCAGGGTTAGCAATAGTAAAATTATGATTAGTTTAAAACATAAAGTTTTAAGTACATTTCTAAAAGTAGTTAATTTGCTTTATGAAAGTAAGTCATTTACCTTTTGTTATAATGTTACTGTGTATGGGGTGGGGTGCGCGTGCACATTCACATATAAATAAATTTTTCATTTTAAAGGCCCTGAGCTCCCTGGATGAAGATGATCCAAATATACTGCTTGCTATCCAGTTGTCTTTGCAAGAGTCTGGGCTGTCTATTGATGAGGAAACTAGAGATTTTCTACAAAATGAGGCATCATTAGGAGCAATAGGAACTTCTCTCCCCACAAGGCTGGATGCCATCCCTATGACTGTGGATAACCCCAGGGCTGCTTTGAGCAGTTCGGAGCTGTTAGAACTTGGGGAGAGCGTCCTGAGACTGAGCACAGACAGCAATCCCTGTTCTGCTGATGGCCTTAGTCCTCCCCCTCTGAATGATGCCAGAAGTGAATTCTATCCGACATCTAGTGACCCAGACTCTGCCAACCAGGATTCCAACCTGAACGAAAACCTCCTCGGCAATATTATGGCTTGGTTTCATGACATGAACCCCCAGACTATTGCCCTGATTCCTTCTGCAGTGCCAGAAACCAGTGAGGATTCCCAGCTGCCATGCGCAGAAGGTGAGCCCGGAGGCCCCCTAGGCCCAAAAGTCTCCAGGCAGGGGCAGCCAGCAGAGCCCAGCCTCCCCAAGGATGCTGGTGAAAGCCATGCCCAAGGACCCCAGTCAGAAGAACGTGATGCCGAAGAAAGTCGAGAGTCAGGATCTGCAGCTGGCATCGGGGCTGGCAGCACAGCCTGCAGCACGGATCCTGGCGACGACGGCTCAGGTCAGACTGATGAAACCTCCGAAGAATGGACTGAACAAGTGCATTTGGTGTAAATCCATGCTTTACCTTGGGAACCCAGAGAGACAGCAGTTACCGATGGGTATGCTACACGTAGTGCTTAGTATGGAGACTGTCCACACAATTCCAGCTCAGTTGTGGACCACTGACAGGATTGATACATTGGCGTTTGTTCCATCCGATGGTCGCTCCTTTTTCAATTTGAACCTTTCAAGGAATTTCCTTTGCATTTCATTGGGTAACATTTTTCCTTTTTCTCTGACAGGAAAAAAGGAACAAGTAAGTTGTGTTCCACATCCCCAAGAAAATGCAGGCTCTGTTTAGCCATAGGTTGGCAAAATTAAATTTGAAACTATAAATTAAAGGCTAACTCTCTGAATCTTTTGGTGGTTTTTCCTAAGAACTAGTTTTTCTGTATTTTAGAAGTTGATAAACCTAATAATGTCTAACCTTCACTTGCTAATTTTCGTGCTTCAGTGTAACATTTTTTTCATTTTCATTTTCTTTTGATTTTAAACCAGCAGCGTGAATTGAGAATATCAGCAGCTCCTCTTTAACGCTGCATCCAAAACAATGTCATAAGTTTGTTTGGTTTTTTTTTTTACATAAATCGAAGATTTTTCCATATCTATTTACAGTCCAAATGTGCCAAACTGTGACTAGCCGGGCTGTCTAACCAGAGAGATAAGTGTTCAGTGGCCTTTAGGGCACCAAAGCAATCTCATGATCCTTTGGAGTAAAAGGTGTGCAGTGGTAGCCGTGATATTTTTGAAATTCAATGGGCTTTTATTGCCATGGAGACTGCATTTAAATGTGTAGCCTGTAGCTTAAGTTAACTAACCCTAATGCTGCTGTTAAAACCAGTTTATTTTAATATTAAAATACAGTTGATTAGCAACAGCGGTGCTGTATTTTAAGAGACACTTTATTGGAAGTGCAATCATAGTTATTTGTTTTCACAATTTTACAATGCATTCTACTTACTAATGGGTGCAATTACTTTTAATGGTAAATATTTTATAAACTAGAGGGAAATGGAGTTTTCATGAATTATAGTAAATCCCACAATTATTTAAGGAAAAAAAGTCAATAAGACATCCTGCGCAACATGTTACTGTGCCTTTGCCTAACCTAAGTGGATAGTTGCCAGTTAAATAAGTAATTCAAATTTCAGTGTGTGTTCTCGAGTAACTATGCTATGAATTGCGATGACCTCCATAAAACCACCCATGGCCTTGCCTTTACAGTAAATATAACAACTAAATGTTCATTCAGTTTGTTTGCCTAAAGAGCAAACACTGAGATGTATTTGTTTAATTGCACAATATTCATTTGCTGTGTGATTACTGTTTAGTGTTTTGTTTTGTTTTTTAATCAGACTTCCTAGTTATCAGTGTCTTACTGTGAAGAAAATATTGGTCTTAGTGGTAAATAAGAATCAATGGTACAGTATGTAATGACAACTGGAGTAAATTGTTGGAATGACTGTTTTACTTACATATAATCAAAACTAGCATAACAGTCTGCAAAACAGACAAACAGCACTCACTCCATTTTACATTTTGCTAGATCATTACCAGAGACCTGGAGACATCAGATTTTCACTGCGGAATATATACAGGCCAATACCAGACTGGGTAAAAGACTACATAAATACTGATGAATACCTGTATGTAACAGTTAAGTTTTTTGATTATTGTTTCACTCCAACCCACTCTTGAAATCTTTTTTCCCCAATATCCTATGGGCAGGATACCATATTAGCTATTAAAACATTCCTCAGATTTAAAGGAATTTCCTAGCATCAACTATATGGGGACTATTACTTTGACACAGAGATAATAATAAATCTACATTATCACTAGTTCTCTTATCAAAACAGCAACATTCATTCTTTACACTTAGGTTTTGAGAAAAGATTCATTTTGTCTACCACATAATATGTGAAAATATTGATGTTCCTATTAAGGTTATTTTGGGGGACAAAATCAGTTTTATCTGTGGTGGTAACCCGAAATAATCCATTGAAGAATTTTACAGATTTATTTTAAACTGACATTAGATACCAATAATTTCTGTGAGTTGTAATTTCTCACTTGAAGGTCACAAAGATTCTTTGTATCACATTGTGATGTCGTGCGAAGCTGCAGTTGCAGTAAGACACGGGTCAAGAGGGCTCTCTCTGTGAAGTTAGAGACCATGGCAGGTCCTGAGTCATATCTAACTTGTTTTAGGCAGTCGGTATATAGCCTTTATTTCTGTGCTGTTCTATCTATCCTGAGCATGAAAAACTATCATTCGATTTGTATTTTCTTGGTACACATTTTAAAAACACCGGTCATTGACTTAATGATTCAGAAAAAAGTTTGGCAAAGCCTATTTTGTAAACAAGTTAATTTTATAATGTAAAAATTACTCTAACCTTGAATTGTTATTTGCACTTTCATAGTCTATACTTGATACATTCCCACTTTATATACAGTAGGATTCTACAAACATGTAGATGTTTGGCCAAATGAATGCTGTTAATAATATGTAAAATTCTTTGATTAAACATTTATTAATTAAACTACTTCCATTTGTCTCATTACATTTTGGACCAATTCTTGAGGCTGATATGCTTTTGAAATGTCTTCCAGCATGATGGGATTAATTTGATTTCTATTTATAAAATAATTTGTTTTTTGTTTTTTTTAAATTTTCTATTATGTAACCCCTGGAGTCTTTTTTTTTTTAATTATTCCAACAAGAACCCAATTCCATGATACTGGGGTTCAGTTTGTGAATGTGATATGACCCTGATGTAACTGGGTTGCCCACATTCTATCAGTATCTCAGGAGAAATCATTGACAATTTTTGATTGAGTTTTCAAACTCTATACACACACGGGTCTCTAGCATATAGAATGAACGTTTTTTTTTAATCTGTATGTTACTTGGCATTTACAAAGCCATTCTCCTGGGGCAGGTGAGCATTTCTGCTGGGTGAACAGTAGCTACTTATTCATCCAGTTGATTAGGAGAAAGGGGCCTCGGAATGATTTTTTTTTAACTGTGTGGATTTTTTTGTCATTTTTTTGTATTTATTTACAGAATTGTATTAAATCATAGGTGCTTTTAAAATCTGTTTTTATGAGACATAAATGCTCGTTCTTTTGAACTGTATTAACTATGCCTTTCAGTATAAGAAACTGAAGCTTACCTGCTGGTATCCATATATTTATATGTTTGTTATTTATTGTAGCCATTCACCTAACCCATTTTGGTTTGTTTAGTCCTAAAAATATTTTTAAAGTATCTGTTACAAGTGAAAATCTGAGACTTAATGAAGATGGTCATTCTGTAAAAAAATTAAATTTGATTTCAAGGATTAAAATCTAAATATTAAATATTAGTACCAAGTTTCTTTTTTCAGGCCGAAATGCAGAAACCCCATGGAAAAGATAAATGTTGTCTCCACGGAACCATTATGACAAGTAGTTGACAACTCACTAAGAGTAGATCTTTCTGTATTCTTAGCAAATGATTTATATTTCTTATTAATGAACCCTAATAAACATTTTACCAAACTTGACAGGTGTGCATTCTGCCAAGACATAGGAAGGATTTCCTCGTCTGTTTTCTGTGGCACCTTGTACAGTTCTTGGTCATTCACATCTCCCTTGTCCCTCCTTTCCCTACGAAACAAATAGGCTGAGGAGCCAGCTTGGCTCCCTGGTCTGGACCATCACCTTCCCAGCAGTCGGTTGTGTTCCCCCCGGCAGGTGCTCTCTGTGGAGTTGGAAGAGTTCCAAGAGATCCCCTGCCCTAAATCCCAGGGTTGAGATTAGAGCCAATCGAGTTGGGGAGCCAAAGAGCAAAACACACACATATGAAAAATAGTAAGTGTTGCATGGCAGGACACTGCTAGTCACATTAAATTCAAGTAATTCTCATTAAGTAGCTTTAAAATCATTAAAAAAAAAGATTTAAATTATCATTGTGGTTTCAAGTCTTAAAATTTATATTGTGTATTATGTTTATATGTGTATGTATGCACACATATACATACAGACAAACATAAATATCTCACTATAAGACTGCCTTTTTTCACCGGACAATCCTTTTGTGTTTTCTGTTTCCAAATCTGGAAAATGTGAAACTGTAACTTTAAACTATTCCTAGAGTCTGAGTGGGTTCTAGCTGTTTGGTGCCTCTTTTTGAAAATGGCTTGTTTGCTAGGTTATAATTCAGAGTTTTTCAAATGGGGATGTTTTAATAATATTTGCTACATAAGAGTTGCCCACCTGGCCTTGCTTTCCACATCAATCAGTGAACATTTTCTAAGCAACACTCTATTCCTGGTACTTCTGGGATGTGGGAATACAAATGAAACAATCCACACTTAAAGATGAATGAAAACAGCTTCAGTTGAGTGATGACGAGACACCAGCAAGATTGGGCTATGATTGGAAAGGAAATAGATCCCCCCCCAAGGAGTCTGAGGACTTGGGTGTGCTTGAAGGAAACAGGGAAGGAACCAGGCCATAGAAGTTGAGGATCCAGGGGGGGGGGGGGGGTGATTAAGGTCTTTTGAAGATGATGGGAGGGGAAAGGATAAATCTGTCGAGAAGCTCATGTAGGAAAGGAGCTCCTTGTTGTCGGAGACCAGGAAAGGCGTTTGGAGATATTAAAAATGAGTGGAGAGGGGCGGCTAGGTGGCACAGTGGATAAAGCACCAGCCCTGGAGTCAGGAGTACCTGGGTTCAAATCCAGTCTCAGACACTTAATACTTACCTAGCTGTGTGGCCTTGGGCAAGCCACTTAACCCCATTTGCCTTGCAAAAACAAAAACAAACAAAAAACCCTACAGTAGCTGCTTGGGACAGTATTTTACAGAAACCAAAACCAAGGCAACTGGTGTGAAACCTAGAGGAGCTCAAGTATTTAAAGAGAGCTCCAGACTCCTAGCTCCAATGTGCAGGTAGCTCAATGGCCCCATTATGCACTGAGTCATTTCACCTATTTGCCTCAGTTTTCTCAATTGTAAAATGAGGTTTATAATAGCCCCTGCCTTGCAGGGTTGTGAGGATCAAATGAGATAATACTGTTTCCTTCCTTCTTTTCTAGTCTACAGTCTTCCTCTCCACCTCCACCTGCTGAAATCTTTTTTTTGAGCCTAGTCAGGTGTCTCCTCCATGCAACCTTCCTTGCTTCCTCCCCAAATAAAAGCAATTTTTCTATTGCATTTTAAATCTCTCCTTTACCAGTCTCATTTTGCCTATATCAATATTGATCTTTGTTTGTTGTATCAGTCAACAAACTACTTATTAAAAGAGCTTACTGTGTGTGTGTGTTTGTGTGTGTGTAATAGGGGAGGGGATACCAATTAAGACCCCATAGGGAAACATTTAAAGTTCTATCCTTGAATTAGAAGCCATCACAAGTATAAGATAAAGAAGAAGCCAAACAACAGAACTGGAGGTGTCCTCCCCCCAGTCAATGCAAACCAAACAAGATAACGCCATCCTGTACCAAAGAGGCAAATGTTTCATTCGCCACATACCTCTGCTTTGGTCCTATTTCCTATGGATGCTGTTTTCATTCAGGATATCTTGCCTTTCAGGAAGAACGTGGATAAGCTAGAAGCTGGATAAGATCAGGTGTTGAGAAATCAGGAGACCATGGTCTAGGAGGAGTGATTAGAGGAGTGGAGATGTGTTCTCTGAGATGGGAGAGCCATCTTCATATATGTGCAAGGCTGTGATGGAATGTTGGGTCCCTGATCAGACATCGTATGTTGAGTCCCTTTCTGGACTCCCTTATCCTTCCCCAGGTGAGCATTGAAGGGGCAGGAGGCAAGGAAGACAAGTTCTCCCTTTGTACACCAAGGTCTCCAAGGTCTCTGTTTATTTTCCAAAACACAAGTGCTTAAATATTCCTCCCAGTCTCTAATCCACTCCCACTCCTGTGGCACTTAGTTAAAATAAGGCTCTGATGCTCAAGGACACCAGGTGATGATAGTTTACAGTGCTCCCACACACAACAGTCCCTAACAATGGAAGATTTATTCTTTTAGGCCCAGGGTTCAGTATTAGTGCCAGGGACTTGGGTTCAATAGAAGGTAAAACTCTCTAACAATTTAGCACTCTTCAAAAGTACAAGGGGCTTCCTTGAGAGGTGATCAGTTCCCCCCTCCTCAGCAGAAGTTGGAGAGTGACCACTTTGTCAGCCTCATAGCAGCAGGGAGCTACCTTGCAGGCCCTTTCCATCTCCAGGCTTCTAGGATTCTTTCAGGAGAGGTTTGTTTACAAGAGTCCCCAAGAGACCATATGATAAGGCCTTTCTCATCTATAAGGTATAACAGAAACGATGCTCTTTAGAATATATTTTAGCCACTCCACCATCCAGGGTCATCCCCAGTCATCCTGATTCTTATCTGGCCACTGGACCCAGATGGCTCCAGAAGAGAGAGTAAGGCTGATAACTTTGCACAGCCATCCCTTACTTAAATCCAATTTATTTATAAGGCATTGGCATCACCTCCCTAATGTCATGGTCCTCTCTTTTAGAATGAAGGACAAAAAACAACCAGACCCCAGTTATATATATGACTATCAGAATTAGTAATAAACTGTAATTATTCAGTTGTTCAGAAAATGAAAATCTTAAGGTCAGTGTTATTCCCAACATCCAAAACTTAACTTTTCCCCAAATCATCCAATTTCAATATCATTTCACATCTTTTCCCCATGGGGGAAGTTAACTCTGTGGGACAGAAGCCAGATTCAGAATCTATCGAACAAGACCACAGTGGAACTCTCCAACCTGATTCAATTATTGAATGGCACAAGACTTAGAAAGGAAGCAAAATACATCCAGGAAGGGAGGACACTGTACTAGGTGGAAGTATTTTTAACTTGGACCCTTCCACATCTTACACCAAAGGGATCCACTTCCCCACACTTCTCGATGATGCTCCTCCTGCCCATGGATTTCTGGGAGAATTTTATCATCCTGAGGATGCGGGGATCTGCTTGTGTGGTGGGAGCTTCAATGACCGTGATCATGACATGGTAGTGGTTTCACTCCAATCTGGCAGCTTTCCATTAGACTGAAGTCTCAGCATCTGGGGTGGAATGCTTCTAACAAAGCCCTCTAACATTAGGCACTGAAAAACTTCTGCTTGTGTTATTCCAGGAGAGGCCTTTGAACAGGCCCAACAAAATAGATCATTATTAAAGACCCTTTGCCAAAAATAGCTGTATTATAAAATACTAAAAATACATATATACATATAGAGTCTAGCAAGCATCACCAAGGGCTTGTTGGTGTTGAAAAATACCAGTGGCTCCTTTCAAATGTTACAGAGAACAGATTCATGGGTACAGATTTATTTTAAAATTTGCACCACAAGAATTAGAAATTGAGGGGATGCCCATCCATTGAAGAAGAGCTGACCAATTTGTGGAATGTGAATGGAATGGTATTGTTCTAGAAGAAATGAAGAACACTTGGGCAAACCACTTAACCCCATTGCCTTGCCAAAAAAACAATGATGAACAGACAGAATGGAGAACAGAAAGCCTGGAATGGAGGCTGAGTGAAGTGAGCAGAACCAGAAGAACATTGTACACAGCAGCAGCAACGTTCTGGACACAGTGGTAATATCAGTATAATGTGATGATCAGCTAGGGTAGACTTAGCTCTTCTCAGCAATACAGTGATCAAAGACTAAAAAATGACTTGTGATAAGAAACTATTCACCTCCAGGGAAAGAACTTTGGAGTCTAAATGTGGATCAAATCTTACTATTTTCACTCACTCTTGTAATTTATTTTTGTTTTTTTCTTTCTCATGGCTTTCCCCTTTTCTGATTATTTTTTCACGTGACTAATATGAAAATATGTTTCACATGATTGTGCATGTATAACCTTTATCAAATTACTTGTTGTCTTGGGGAGGATGTAGGGAAAGAATGGTAGGAGGGAGAAAATTTTACGAAGAGAAAACTATCTCTACGTATGATTGGGGGGGAAATCAAATTCTATTGAGATTTAAAAAAAACAACTTGCTCCACACTGAAAAGGTAGGCTCAAGCAGCTACTTGCAATATTAACCTCTTACTTCTAATCATGATGGGGAAAGCATTTTAAAGGTCTCTGGGACATTACTGAGCAAGGAACATTTGAAATTTATTTATCTGTTTATTTATCTATTTATTTATTTTAGGTTTTTGCAAGGCAAACGGGGTTAAGTGGCTTGCCCAAGGCCACACAGCTAGGTCATTATTAAGTGTCTGAGACTGGATTTGAACCCAGGTACTCCTGACTCCAGGGCTGGTGCTTTATCCACTGCACCACCCAGCCACCCCCTAAAATTTATTTTTAAAATAAGTTTTATTATCTGTAATTCTGTATTGACAAACACCAATGAACATGAGTGAATGCAATGTGTGACAAAATGTAGGCTGCAGATAACACTGAAAATCCATCACAGACAAGATTACTTTAAGTAGAGGCATTTAAGGAACAGAGCTGAAACATTCCTGGCTCGGGAGGCTTTAAAAAAGCCATCTTGTCCACTCTGACAACCCAGTAGACCCTCAGAGACCAAGGGACTCACACAGGGTGACTTGGGTTTTTGAACCAAGGTGGTCTGGATCTCTTTCCATCATATCATTCTATCCATTTACCTCTGAGAAGAAATTCTACTTAGTCTTTTGAGGAAAATTGAGGTGAAAGAGGAAAAGGAAAAAGAGAAGAGGAGGGAGGGGAGGAAGCAGCAGGGGTTTGATACAGTTGATGCTTCTAGAAACTTTCAAAGTCACTGGAGGTTGAATGCCCCCTATCCCTTCCAGACTAATTATGCTGCACCCTCTTCATTAAAAGGTAATTATTGTGTACTGAAGATCTAAGGATTACAGTAACTAACAAGCCATATGTGTTATCAGTGTGGTCCTTGTGGTTATAAAATGAGCATGATATAGCTTTGGATAATCTTTCATGCACATGACTTGCCATTAGGTGGACACGAGTTTTAAATTATTTTCTCAGTATCCACAGATAGATTTGGCTGTTCTATCCACTCTTTCTCGTTCTGTCCCCCTTCTGAAGAAACAGAGTACCAGCAAGATAGGCCAGAGTTAGGGCTGCAGTCCTCCTCAGAAGAAGCAACTTTCCCTAAGTATCACATTCTATCTTTCCAATTATATGTTGATGTAATTTTCAACATTCATTTTTTAAAGCTTTCCCTCCCCCCCCCACCCTGTGATAGAAGTAATCTGTTTATTTATCTATTTATTTATTTCATCACATACTAAAATAGCTGAGCTAATGAAGTCATCCGGCCCCTAAATGCTTGATAACTGAAAGAATGTTAGCTTTCTTAACCTCTTTGGACCTCAGTTCCACTGTTTGAGAGAAAGGGAGAGAGAGAGAGAGAGAGAGTAAAAGGGAGGAGAGAGAAAGAGAGGGGGAAGGGGAAGGAAGGAGAGACAGAGAGGAGGAGGAAGGGGGAGACAGAGAAGCCTATGGATGAGCCAAATCATGACTCTCCAAGAAGTGGGATGGGGTCAGTCCTTGTGAGTTGTTTCCTCCCATCTTATCAGAGAGGGGGAAGATCTCTGGCTGCCTGGCTGCTCCTCTCTAGCAAGCCTAAGTGTTACTGAGAAGCTCATCTTTCACAATTTCGGTTGGCAGTGGGGTGGCAATGAGGAAAAGAGACAGTAGTTGGAGAGAGCAGCTGAAGCAGCTTGGTCTCCCTGCCCCAAAGCATCTTCCCCACTGATCCATCTGCTATTCAGCTGCCAAAGTAATCTTCCCAGAGTGACCTCTAGGTCACCTCCTCTCCAAGCCTCAGTTTCCTTCCAAGTAAACTAGGGATGATAGCCCAGAGTCCTTGTGAGGAAAATCCTCTCCATGTGTTTAGGGGCTAGACCACTATGAGTTAATCCTTTTCATTTCTGTCTGTTCATGTTTATGCCAATTTAAAAACGAATGAGTCCCTCTCACTGAAGTCAGAGTTCAAATCCTGCCTCAGACCCTGGCTTTGTGACCCTGGATCAGTCTGTTTGCTCCCTCTCAGGGTGGTTGTGCATGAGATAATGTTGCCTGGCCACCGTAAGCACTTGATAAATGCTCATACCACTGGGTGATGAGCAGCTGGTCCGGTGATCAAAACCAATTCTATAGGACTTGTGATGGAAAAGTCACGCACATTCAGAGAAGAACTGGAGTCTGCATGCAGACCAGTTTCCTATTAAAATTTTTGAAATTTGTTTTATGTTTTTGTAGTTTTCCCTCTTTTGTTCTGATTCTTGTTCTACAACATGACTAATATGGAAATATGCTTAACATTAGTTATAGATGTATATAACCTGTATCAGATTATTTGCTGTCAAGGGGAGGGGTGAAAAGAAGGGAGAGGAAAAATGTGAAACTCAAAACCTTACAAAAATGAGTGTTACCAACTATCTTTCCATGTAGTTGAAAAACTAAATTAATCAGTTAATAATTAAAAATAAATAAATGCTTGCTCCCTTCCCTCTAACCTGCACTGATACAAGGAAATCAATAATTGGATTTAAAAAGATCCTTGTGTTCATCTGGTCAAAGGCCATCATGCCAAGGTCTTTACCAGGTTCCACAAATGTGGCACCTTGGGGGTCTTAGTGACATTGGGGGCCTCTCTTGCTGACCTTAAGTAATCTCAATGCCATCAAAATCACCTACTTCCTTTTTAAAAAGCCTGAGAAAAGGAAAGAAAAATGGACTTACCACTGAAAAGAATACAGTTCCAAGGGCAGCATATATCAAATGTAGCAACTGTAAATTAAAAAAGAGAAAGTCAGGGTGCATTTAACACAAAGGTGCCAATGAGACAAGATCTGAGAAGACTCCCTCCTGCCATCATCATCACATTTACTGGGCATCATCAGAACTTGGGAGCTTGTAATAAACTGGAGACAAGACCTTTGCTCTCTTTAAACCTGAATTCTGAAATGACTATGCATTGCCTTCACTCCACTCCTCCCCAAACCATCTTCATTCAGGCCCTAGTTGCAAGAACCTTCTAATTGCTTTTCCTTTTTCCCTCCTTCTCCCTTCTTCACTCCATCTTCCCCCAGAGCCACTAAACTGTTAATGCCAGTCAGACCACATCACCCACCCCCTTCTGGCTTCAGAAGTTTCACTAGCTCCCTATTGCCTTCAGACAAACTCTTCTTGGCATGTAAACCTCCTCCTAGTGTGGCTCCAGACTCTTCCTACTCATGGATTAAAATTGCACCCTAGTCTTGGGATTCTTAATGTTTTTTACATCACAGACCCCTCTTTGAACTGGTGAAACCCAAGGACTCCTCAGAGTAATGTTTTAAATACATAAACAAAAGTTAATCAGATTACAGAAAAACTTATTGAGATGACTGAAATGCAGCTATCGAATTTTTTTTTTAAAAGTTCATGGACCCCTAGGTTAAGAGGTTCTTAATCTTGGTTGTGGCCAGAGGACCTTCCTTTTCTGTTCCATCTTCACCCCCACACCTTTCACATTTCCCCTCTATACCTAGTCTCCCCAACACCTCTGCCTCTTGGAACCTTCAAGGCCCCGTCTTATAGAATCTTTCCGGTTGTCCCAGGTGTTACACTTTATCCCCAACCTGATTCTTTTTAAGTTATTTTTTAACATTCTTTCCCCAAGGACATACCATATCCCTTGAGTAGATTATAATCTCTTTCAGGGCAGGGACATTCTCATGTTGGTATTTGCATCCCCACTGCCCACCAAGATAATCCCAGCAGATGCTAAAGAAATACTAGACTGATAGATAAAATCAGATCAGTCAGATACAGTCTTAAACACAATCAAAGATTCCTAGAAGCAAATGATGGTAGCACTCAGGAGAACTATGGAGGGTAGGGAGTGGAAAAGAGCACTGACTGGTGCAGCAACTCTGCCAAACAGCACTTATTTAATGCCTACTAGGTACCAGCCACAGTATAAAGTGTTGGGGATACAAAACCCAAAGTCCCTGCCCTTGATGAGCTTACAGTCTAATGCAGGAGACAACATACAATCATAATATACAAATAAGACATAGACAAGATAAATCAAAGAGAATCAAGAGAGACAAAACTCTAGCATTAAGGGGAAGGGGGGAAAATGAGGAAAGGCTTCCTCTAGAAGATTGCAAGTCAGGGAAGCTGGAAGGCCGATAAGAGGAGGAGGATGATGAAGAGCATCCAGGGAGAAGGGACAGCCAAAAAACCACTGGGAGTCAAAATGGAGACTCTTCTTGGAGGAACAGTTGGGAGGCTGGTCTCACTGGATCCCACAATAAGAACCAAGTTTTCAAGGTATAAGAAGACTGGAAATGAAGGAAGATTTCAGGTGGCAAGGATTTCAGATGTTTTTTTTAGAAGCAAAAAAAAGAGGATTTTCTTATTTGATCCTGGAGGTCATAGGGAACCACTGGCATTTCCTCAACAGTTACTCCCAGTTTCTTTAAGTTCTAGCCACAACAGAATGAGATACAACAGTCTCAAGCCTTGCCAGATTGCCTTTTAGGTTTTGACTTCCAGGCTCTCCCTTGGGAAGAATTAACTCTAGTGGTCACTACCCCCATTGTCACATCCCTCCTCTCTTCTTCCCTTGGAGAGAGAACTCGTGAAAAACCTTACTGAAACAGTAAATGCCTCCTGGTCCCCATCTCTTGTTAATGCCCCCTTTACCTAAGCTAGGAAAAACCAATGTTCCCAAGGTCATTAGTGACCTGGGCTCCCTCACAAGAATGTCAGTCACAGGCTCACCAAAAGGAACACAACTTGCTTTCCTGGGTTTAGAATTGTGGAATCTCTCACAAAATAGGCTGCAACAAACTGGCATCTGTCCTCAGACCACAGAGCACTAAATACTCATTCAAACATACCAGAGCAAAGGTCATTCAACCAACAGCCCAGGAAGTCTCCTCTGAGCACCACACAGAACAGAGCAGATAGATAGTACCAATACAGCAATCCATATGAGAGAGCCCAACACAAAACACAAAACAACACCAGATCAGAGTTACAAGCACATTCCACAGTGGTGCACTCACGTGCCACAAAAAAGCCAGTCAGGATGGCAATAATAACAATGGTAGACGATAACAATAAGACTAGCAAGTGGGGTACAGAATCAAACAAAGTAAGGTTAGCAAACAGAGAGAGTCACCAAGTGAACATGATACCAAGGAAAAAGCCTAACTAAAATATACTACATCGAAGCCTATTTGGACAACATCTGCATCATTTGAGCATACATAGGTAAACCCAGGCAATTTCATCTGGCTAAATGCATAACCATTTCTCAGGTTCTGACCCTATCTTGATGGTATGATCACCATCTTTGCCAAAAACTATGTTCTCACCCATTTAAATCTGACCTTGTAAGGGGGGTCAGGTTGACTAGTAGTGTTACTCTGTTCTTAGGGAAAAGTCTGTCCCCAAGGAGTCTCTAGAACAAAAAGATTAGGCAGCGAAAGTGTTGCTGTGAGATTCAGTCTTCTCCAATCATCTGAATTGGCAATTGGGGTAAGAACAAACATAGGATCTTCTTCATTCATGATTATCTATTTTTGATCCCCTATTTAAATCAGAGTCTTTGCAAGACTGGAAAGTCATTGCTTTTATTTAAATTCCACAGATCTGAGCATCTTCCCATTACAACCTGCCTATTCAGGAGGTTAGCTACAGGCCATATGTTATTGAAATGTAATTGCCCAACAACTGGCAATAAAGTGATTGCAATAAATTATCTTTGCTGAATCCCTGCCAAACTCGTAGACAACTCTGTATGTAAGCAGGCAAGGGGCCAAGTCTCTGTACAATCAAGAATGGGGAACTTTCCATTATTCTCATTAGTGTGTCTCACGAACCCCAGGGTTTCTCAGCAGGACTTTGTCGCATTGTCAAAGGTCCTTGACAATGAACAGGAGCATCACCTTGCTATTTATTTCTTTCACTATTCTTCCTGGATGAAGATATAGATAGGGAGTATGCTTCATTCGACTTTTCTCTCAACTGAGAGACATTCAAACTGAGAACATCTATAGACTCAGCAGGTAAGCACAGATCATGGCCAAAAAATAGGAGACAGAGTATAAAACTGTAGGCATCATTTTTTTCTTAATAATATTTTATCTTTTCTCAATTACATGTAAAGATAGATTTCAACATTCATTTTTGTAAGACTGAGTTCCAAATCTTTCTCCTTCCCTTTCCTCCCCACCTCAAGGCAACAAGCAATCTAATATAGGTTATACATGTGCAATCATATTAAACATTTTTCCACATTAGTATTAGTCATGTTGTAAAGAAGAATCAGAACAAGTGCAAATTATATGGTTTGATTTTCATTTAGACTCCAGAGATCTTTCTCTAGATGTGGGTAGCATTTTCCATCAAGAATCTTTGGGAGGGCGGCTAGGTGGCACAGTGGATAAAGCACCGGCCCTGAAGTCAGGAGTACCTGGGTTCAAATCTGACCTCAGACACTTAATAATGACCTAGCTGTGTGGCCTTGGGCAAGCCACTTAACCCCATTTGCCTTGCAAAAACCAAAAAAAAAGAATCTTTTGGAATTGTCTTAGATAGTTGTATTGCTAAGAAAAGTTAAGTTCTTACTTTATCATCACACAGTGTTGCTGTTATTGTATAGTGTTCAATTCTTCTTGTTTCATTTCAGCATATTTCATACGTCTTTTCAGGTTTTTCTATAGTCTACCTGTTCATCATTCCTTATGGAACAATGGTATTCCAATACATTAATATAACACAACTTGTTTAGCCATTCCCCCATTGATGGGCATCCCCTCAAATTCCAATTCCTTGCCACCTCAAAAATAGTTTCTATAAATATTTTATGATCTCTTTGTGATACAGACTTAATAATCATATGGCTAGGTCAAAGGGTATGCACAGTTTTCTAGTCTTTTAAACATAGTTTCAAATTGCTCTCCAGGATGGGTGGATATGTTCACAACTCCACTAGCAATACTAGTGTTCCAATTTTCCCCACATCGCCAACATTTATCATTTTCCTTTTTTGTCCCATTATCCAATCTGATAAGTGTGAGCTGGTACCTCAGAGTTTTCCTAATTTGCATTTCTCTATTCAATAGTGATTTAGTGCATTTTTATATGGCTATAGCTTTATTTCTTTATCTGAAATTGCTATTAGCATCATTCTTTTTTTAAAAATTTAATTTCCCCCAGTTACATGCAAAAACAAATTTCAACATTTACTTTTAAAACTTTGAGTTCCTAATTATTAGAGAAATGCAAATTAAAACATCTCTGAAGTACCACCTCACACCCCTCAGACTGGCCAGTATGACCAGAAAGGATAATGATCATTGTTGGAAGGGTTGTGGGAAATCTGGGACACTATTACACTGTTGGTGGAGCTGTGAACTCATCCAACCTTTCTGGAGAGCTATTTGGAACTACGCCCAAAGGGCAACAAAAATGTGCATATCCTTTGACCCAGCAATACCACTACTGGGTCTATACCCTGAAGAGATGAGGAAAAGGGGTAAAAACATTACTTGTACAAAAATATTTATAGCAGCCCTGTTTGTGGTGGCAAAGAACTGGAAATCCAGTAAATGTCCTTCAGTTGGGGAATGGCTTAGCAAACTGTGGTCTATGTATGTCATGGAACACTATTTTCTATTAGAAATCAGGAGGGATGGGATTTCAGGGAAACCTGGAGGGATTTGCATGAACTGATGCTGAGTGAGATGAGCAGAACCAGAAGAACACTGTACACCCTAACAGCAACATGGGAGTGATGTTCAACCTTGAAGGACTTGCTCATTCCGTCAGTGCAACAATTGGGAACAATTTTGGGCTGTCTGCAAAGGAGAGTGCCAGCTGTATCCAGATAAGGAACTGTGGAGTTTGAACAAAGTACAAGGACTATTTCCCTTTAATTTGGAAAAAAAAAACCCCAGATGTCTTATTGTCTGATCTGGTTACCTCTGAGAATTCTGTTCTCTTTAAGGATATGATTTCTCTCTCATCACACCCAATTTGGATCAAGGTACAACATGGAAACAAAGTAAAGACTGACGGAGTGCTATCTGTGGGGTGGAGTGGGGGGAGGGAAGCAAGATTGGGGGGAAATTGTAAAACTCAAATAATAACTTTAATAAAAAAACAAAAAAAAGACTATTACCTTTAATTTTTTTAAAAAAAGTTATCTTATGTAATTCTGCTAATTCTGCTATATCTCATTCTATGTTTCTTCCTTAATGATATGATTTCTCTCTCATCACATTCAATTTAGATCAGTGTATGCCAGGGAAACAATGTAAAGACTAACAAACTGCCTTCTGTGGGGGGTGGGGTGGGAGGAGAGGAGCAAGATTGGGGGGAAAATTATAAAACTCAAAATAAATAAAACCTTTCTAAAATCAAAAAATAAATAAATAAATAAATCTGCAAAGCACAACACAATACACCAGAAGTTACAGAGGGAGTCTTCAGTGAAAAGCTGTTGTTTCCATATGTCTTAATAGTTTAACTCTTCTGAAAAAAAAAAAAAACTTGGAGTTCCAAATTCTCTCCCTTCCTCCCACTCCAACCCCCTTCATTGATATAGATTATAAATGTGTAGTTATGAGAAACAATACCACAATAGTCATGTTGCATTAGCATCATCATTAGTAGAATTGTTGATATACAAAGAAAAACTCCATTGAGATTTGTTCTGATCTCAGTGTCCCTGATACACTCATCAGAGGTCAGCAGATACGGTCAAGTTTCAGATCCCCTTTGGAATGGAAAAGCTATCTCAATTACATACACAAATGCTGGCAGAGCTACCAACCTTTTCAGCTTTGTACTTTCAAAGTTTCTAACTCAGCTTGGTTAGATACTGGTAGTAAAGCCATACACTAAGACATATTTCTCTCATAATACTTAAGCAACTAAGGAGACTTTTTGACTTCTGGTGTACACACACACACACACACACACATACATACACACACACACAGATATATATGCATACAGATATATGCACACACACACACACATATATATATATATTAAGTACTAGCAAATCTTTGGGATTCATCTGCAATGATTTCCAATCTCTGTTGGAAAGTCATAGCAAGAATCTGAGTGATATGTTGAAGGTCCCAAAGATTTACTAGCACTTATTTTCTTCACTGGGGGTACAATGGGCATGCCTAACGCTTGTTGGTGACATCTGAAGCCAGCAAGGACTTGTAAAAATTTATTTCTTACTTGCTCTTGGGTCCTTTCTTGATTCATGTATCCAAACTCATCATGGAGAGCTTTCATGGTCATAGAGCAGCATGTCTTGGGTAGCACCAATTGCTTCACAGTACCATATGTGGAATCACTAATAGGTTTGGGCCATTGTTCTCAGGAGATTTTAGCTTCTTAGACTGTGTCTCTTCATCAATTAGCCAAGCATCCATGGACACTAAGGCAAGGAAGGTTGGGTGAGATTCTGATGGCATGCAGTCTGGGATAAGTCCTCAACTTTCAGCTGTTGTGTATCACTTTTTTTTTTACAACATCTTGTGGTCTTCTTGACAGCACCCATGGTAGCTCTTCCTCATCAGCAATGAATGCTAGCTAACTCAAGGTTAGTTAGCATTGCCACCCATCCAGGGCAAACAACATCCAACTTGGCAGTGATCAGAATATAAATCAATGAATTGTTGCATTTCATACTTGAAACTGTGTTCTCAGAGATTTCAATTTTTAGAAGTTTCAGGGAGAGTTCTTTTTGAGGCCAGAAATTCCAGATTGTGAATGAAATATTGGGTCTCAACTGTCACTTAAAGCTTTGATGACAAATGCAAATTGTTTCATTTGATCCATTGGTCCCCTGATGCTGGGCTGCTCTTAAATCTTCCAAGTTGTCATCATTGAGATGCAGGATAAAAGGTCATGTCTGTCTTCAGGTAAAACCTGATCATCTCCCCTTTTTCATGCTCAGGTGAGGTTTCACTGTAAGGGGAACTGAGAACATTTCAACCCCCTCTGAAAGATATTAGTGATCTGTCTTCCACTTACCTAATGAATCTGGCATCTCATCATCCCCTAAAGTCATATTGCCATCAAACTTAAGAGAAAGATTTCTTGGACATTGAGACATAAGTAAAAGCCATATCTTTGACAATATTCAAACTCATCACTCACATATGAATCAAATGGTACAGCTGGTAAGGTCTCTCTTTAACCTTTCGAACACATTAAAAAACCCAATGAGAGTTTTCAAGCTTGATCCCCAATGCCATGCTAAGCTGCTCTCTTGGCTCATCCAAGTCATCACTTTATTAAGCGTGCACACACACACACACACACACACAAACACACACTTCACATGGAAGAGAGGGCATTGCAAACCAGGGTCCAATAACTGTTTTTTATCTGAATTTTTCTGTGATAGTCACACAACTCTGATCAGTTACAGAGCACAGGGATCGTGTCTTGGCCTAATCTTTCTATAGAAATTATCTCACCATCCCCTAAGTCTCTGCCCTTCCAAACTTACATTACACTATCATTCTAATAAGCCAAGCCTGCACCAAGTATCCAAAACCCTTCTCTACACTGATACTTACCAGGTGATAATATTTTACTGATAACGCTTCAGAAGGATCACAGTATTACTGCATAATACCTAACTTTCAACTAGTTACCAAAGAACAGGACATTAGTTGACTAAATAATTTAGTCAAATCTAGATATTTGTATATTTATATTTATATTTATATTTATATTTATATTTATATTTATAGTGTGTGAATGTTTATCTTCTCTCTCATACCTCCAGCAGCTATTGGACATCTCACACTGGATGTCTTGTGGACAAACCTGAAATCATAGTTTTTCTCCTTCAAATCCTCTTTGATTCCTATGTTTCATAATACTGTGTTTCATAATACTGTGTACTCCCTGGTACACAGTTGTCACCCAAATGACACCCAACCTAGGGATCATCCTCAATGGCTCACTCTCTTTTAGGTACATTAAAATAACTTTTGGAGAAACCACATTTGGCCCTAAATTTTCTTGATTTTTTTTCTTTCATTTTTTTCTTCACTTTAAAGATCAGGGGATTCAGTGTTTCTGCTCTCCTTCCAGTTCAAATCCAGTCTCAGTTTCCTCTCATCTGTAAAATGGAAATAGTAATCACACCCACTTCCCAGGTGCTTAACATATTGTAGGAGGCCCCTTCACCTTTCCCTTCTATCGGTCCACATTAGGACCCCCTTCACATCCTGGGTAGTTTCTGGTCCAGGTCTTCCCATAGATTCTCCTTAAAGAGCTAGAAAGTCTTCCTCTATGTCTTTCTCACTTTTCTCTTTGGGAACCCCAGAGCAAATCTCAGACCACATCCCTTCTCAACCATCTCTTGCTCTTGGTCCCCTCCTTTTTTTAAATTCTACATTTCTGGACTTTATCCTTTCATTCCTGGACAATTAGGAAAGGTCTCATCTTTGGACCCTCCCTTCATTGTAATTCCTTGGAGACTGAGGTATTTGGGGATTAGAGCAACACTGTTTAAAAGATGAATTAGTGTTTCTGGGAGCAGCCTAGAAGCCACTGAAAAGAGTTTTCTATTTCCCAATTGCAATCTGGTCTATTCTCCAGCCTCCCTGCCCCCCCCATTGCATTTTGGGCTCAAATATCATATATATATATATATATATATATATATATATATATATATATTCCTAAGCATGGGATAGCAATTAAAAGACTTCTTTTCGGGGGCAGCTGGGTGGCGTAGTGGATAAAGCACCGGCCTTGGAGTCAGGAGTACCTGAGTTCAAATCCGGTCTCAGACACTAATAATTACCTAGCTGTGTGGCCTTGGGCAAGCCACTTAATCCCGTTTGCCTTGCAAAAACCTAAAAAAAAAAAGACTTCTTTTCTATAAAGTTTCCAATTGTACTTACTTACTTCAGGGTGTATAAAGAAAAAGAGCATTCCATAGAAGAGTAACACGAGAAAGAAAGTACAGGGAATCGCAAAGAAGCGGGTAAAATCAAACTGAGGAAAACCAAAATAAGACACTCAATTAGAGAGTATGCAAAAACCACTGAATGTAGAGACACTACTAGTTGGTCTCTCTCCCCATTCCAGTCTAGCTTCCATTTAGTTTTAAAAGTGATCTACCTTGTCATCCTTCTATTTAATATACTCCAGTGGCCTCCTAGAGTTATTGTCCACACATCTAACAGTATATGTTCTTCAAGTATCTTTTCACCAAAAAAAAAAAACTCCACATTCCCTCATTCAATTTTTTTTAGGTTTTTTTTTTGCAAGGCAAACGGGGTTAAGTGGCTTGCCCAAGGCCACACAGCTAGGTAATTATTAAGTGTCTGAGACCGGATTTGAATCCAGGTACTCCTGACTCCAGAGCCGGTGCTTTATCCACTATGCCACCTAGCCGCCCCTTACCCTCATTCAATTTTCATAACAACCCTAAAACACTTGGAGTGAAAAGATTGTTGCTCCAGTTTGAAGATGGAAAAACTGCTCTTTCCTCTAAAGTATGTTGCATGAAATCTGACCATTTGCAGACAAGTATATTGATCTAAACAGTGGCTAGACAAAAATAATTTAGGACTATTCAAAAGGATTATTGGTACTAATAATGCAGATCTGACCCAATCAGAATAAAACAAAGAATACCTAAATAAGAAATAATTTAAAAATCATCAGAACAAAGTTTTTATAACTACTTTATAATAGTCATTATTTTATTTTTCTGAATTCAACTGATAATCCTCTTATGGCTGCTTTTTTCATAGTAGTAATGCAAAAAATGCTTTCCCAATAGCTAGTACTATTAGATTCTACTCGGGTTAGTCCCCTCTGGGTAAATGGACAAATTTTCTGCATATAAGCACATATATGATATAGTAATATTTTTAGTGTTATAATTTGAACTGGCAAATCTGAAAACATCCTAATTTGAATTTGGGGTCTAATTTCTAATTTTTAATGAAGTGTGTTGGATAATAATGTAATCTTCAATTCCTCCCTAATGCCTCTCCCATTCCCATTAGGAAAGGATTTAGGTAAGAACGTGTTTACACAGTGGCCTCCCTAATTTCTATAGACAGTGATCTAGAAAGTGTACCTATCCTTTGTAGACAGAATGCATGTTACTAGAGAGAAGTGGGGAGACAGAGCTGCCATCTTCATGGTTCATTAGAGGAGGGTAGTGAGTCTGAAAGAGTTGCTGAGTTGGCTGAGACCAACCAGTATCTTGACTCCCAGAGAATTTGGCTAACACAGACTCAGGAGTCTCTTGCTAGGACTTCCAGGTGCAATAGATGGAGAAGGTCTTGGGACCCTGCCCAATCCAGGCTTGAACAGATTTAGACCTGGGTTCTGATGTCACCTCTTGACACTCTAGTAAGGGGGGGGAATATCTCCCCAAAATATTGCTTTAAACAATCATAGGAAAGAGAAAAAAAAAACAAAACCAGTAACAGTATTTTTTTAAAAAGTTAGAAAATTCCTAAGGCAACACACAATCTTGCTATTCTTGCATCTTGATATTAAATCAATCAATAAGCACTTATTAAAAACTTACACTTTCCCAGGCATCCTGCTAAGATCTAAGAATACAAAGACAAAAGAATCTATCCCTGTCCTCAGGAAACTCCCATTTAAGCCCTTGGGTTTTTCTGAATGGTCCTTATAATAAAAAGACGATCAAATTATACCTACTTTTGTCTGTAGCGCAAAGTGAGGCTCCAGATCACCAAGGCTGTTCCTGCTATTGTCCAGACCACTTCATCAGCATGATAGAAACTAAAACCCAAGAACGATGATCACAGTTCACATACATCTGGAGAAGCTCACACTAAGAAGACAAATACATGACTAGAGGGAGAAGGAAATCCAAGCCTGCCACTTACACGGATATGGCTCCTAGCAGCAGACCTTCCAAAAGGGTCTATAAGGAATAAATGACAACTGAGGTGTGTAAGTCTGGAGAGGGGTCCCTTGGGAACAAGGAGGCTCAAAATACACCAGAGGATGAGAGCAGGGAAACCACCCAGGGAATCTGACAGGAGTTTTGAGACTCATTTCTTAGCATGCACTCAGAACATTTAAACACTGAGAGGGATTTGGAATGATTCATTCTATCTGACAGATCACAACCAGGAAAATAACAGACAGACACAAAGATAACCACACTGCAAAAAGTTAATATAAGGAAATAAAAACTGAACTCTGCACTCACAGTGGCCAAGCCTGGCTCCAGAGAGGAGTTGAGAAAATACCTTGTCAGATACTAGCTGGCAATATATTTGTTCTCCTGGTTTGCCCCCCCTCCCTTTAATATATATATATATATATATATATATATATATATATATATATATATATATATATAATAGATATGATTCGACAGAAATAAGGCTCCTCTCTTTCTCTTCTTTCCCTTTATTCCATCCTTTAATTTTAAAAGTATTGAGGAGCAAGGAGGGGAAAGTCAATCAAAAAAGCCCATTTGGCCCTACTCTTCCTTTATTTCTCATCTCCCTGTTTTCTCTTTTCCCTTAGGTCAGAGTTTGCCTACTCTGTCACTTCTAAAGAGAACAGGGATAAAGGAGGAAAGATCAGAATATCTTGTGTCCATCTCATCAGCTGCAGGACCCTTCCCTCTTCCCAACTCTCTCAACCTCTACTGGACACTCCTAGTTCCCTCTCCTTCCTCGAGTCTATCAACTAGCTAGAGCTATAGATGGGACCAGGAGGATCAGCTCCAGGAAAGGTCCATTCTCCTCCCTGATATGGCCTTGATACAGATATCAATGGTAGGGTGCCTTCCTCGTAGGTGGCTGGTCTCAAGTCCTATAAGTATCGGGAAGTACCTGCAGCCAGGGCAGATTTCATTCGCTGAAATCATTGTCCTGTGGCCATATGAGTGGGTTGTCTTCATAGAAGAAGGAAATGACTCTGAACTGAGAGGCTTTTTATGTTCCTCCATATACTGTGTGTGTGTGTGTGTGTGTGTGTGTGTGTGTGTGTGTGTGTGAGAGAGAGAGAGAGAGAGAGAGAGAGAGAGAGAGAGAGAGAGAAAGAGAATGTGTGTGCTGGGGAGAGTACCTATGTCAAGACAGCACCTATGTGAACCCATACCAAAAGCTCTAAGGGCTTCAAATCTCTTAAGTCCACATGAAGTTTAGGATCCTGGCAGATGGAGCAAAGGACTCCCTGGAACGTTGAATGCATTTCTTATAGGTTTCACATAGTGAGATGCTCCCTTTGAGGTTGTGTAATGACACAAAGTTGTCCTGGGATGTTCAGGAGCCACATCAAATCAGAAATTCTTCTATTTCCAATTATTTCCAAAAAAAAAAAAAAAAAACTTGATGGTGGCAGTGCCTGCACCAACTGAATGGCTTTAATGGTTGTCAAGTCCACCAGCCTCCTAAGAAGCCAGGTTAGAATGGAGCTCACCATTGAGTATGAGGCTAAGAGAGAGTTCTGGTTCTTTTTAAAATTTTCCTAAAGTAAGAATGTAAACATATGACTTGGGGAAGTGATAGATATTTCTGGAATATAGCCCATTCCTCTTTAAAGGAGTGAACAGTTTTCTCCTTAAGGGAGTAGGAAAAGGTTGGCGCCTAAGTACTTACTTCTTCCCTTGTCTATCACCAAGAAGAGAACTGGGTTGGATTTGGATTTTTCTGATCCCTCTAACATTGCTGATGTAGACTAGCCCTTAGTTTAGCTTTGTCAATTTAGCTTCTATTTACCAAGTGCCAGTTATATAAAAGACAATCACAAGGAACAAGAATTAGTATACATAAAGGGTGATACCATAAGCAAATCAGTGCAGCAAAAATTACCTGTCAGAACTATGGGTAGGAGAAGAGTTCATGATCAAACAAGAGATAGGAAGGTCCATGGGAGGTAAAATGGAAAATTTTCATTACATTAAATTAAAAAAATTTTGCACAAAGAAAACCAATGAAGCTAAAATTAGAAGAAAAAGAGTAAACTGATAAGAGAGGGAGGGCACTGAAGTAAGCTTCTCTGATTTCTAAGTCAAATTTACTGAGTCAAACTGAGTCAATTTTACTAAGTCAAATTTACAAGAAAAAAAAGGCCACTCCCCAGTTGATAAATGTTCCAAGGAAACAAATAGGCAGTTTTCAGAGGAAGATATTACAAGTTATCAATAGTCATAAAAATGATCTAATTGAATATATATATATATATATAGTTTATATAGCACTTGCTATATACAAGGCACCATGCCAAGGACTTTACAGTAATGATTATCTTATTGATCCTCACAATAACCCTGGAAAGTAGGTGCTATTATCCCCATTTTACAGATAAGAAAAGTGATACAAACAAGAGTTAAGTGACTTGCCCAGCTTCCCAGAGCCAGTATCTGAGGCCATATTTGAACTATAGTATTCCTGACTCCAGGCTACACCAATCCTCTATTACACCTAGCTGCTCCTAGAGAAAATGAAAATGAAAACAAGTCTGAGGAATCTCACACTAATCGGACTGTGGAAGAAGACAAAAAGGGAAAATGACAAATACTTGAGGGGCTGTGGGAAAACAAATCCACTAATGCATTGTTGGTGGAACTGTGAACCAGTCCTTCCCCTCTGGAAAGTATTTTGGAAAATTGTTGTTAAACAACCCCTTTGATCTATGATCTATAGCCCAAAATGATTAAAAAAGAAAGAGGACAATGATTCATATGTTACAAAACTATTTACAGCAGTTCTTTTAGTGGCAGCAAAGAACTGGAAACTGGGAGGGTGCCTATCAATTGAGGAATGGCTGAACAAGTTATGGTTTAGGTGCGATAAGAAATTGGTGAAAGGAATGGTTTCAGAAAAGTTTATGGAAGACTTGCATGATTGAAGCAAAGCAGAATCAGGAGAACAATCCAAATACAATAACAGCAATTTTGTAAATAAAATCAACTCTGAAAGACCTAGTAACTGATCAACACAATGATCAACCATAATCTCAAAGGTCTTATGATGAAACATGCTATCCACTTTCAGATAAGAGAGTTGATAGATTCAGAGACCAAAATAAAGCTGGTTTCCTTCCCTTTTGGGGGGGGGGACATGGTTAGCATAGTAATTTGTTTTGCATGACTTATCACATTTGTAATGGGTTTTATTTTTTTCCTTGCCTTGAAAATAAAATAAAAAAACTGAATAAATTGAATAAACAAATGAAATAACAAGTAGTAAGTAGAGTCATTTATCGAAACAAAACAGAAACAGAAATTCTATAGATTAGAATATTCCAAAAGATACATAAGAAGGAATGAGGTCTTTAAATAGGAGTGAAATAGGGTCTCAACTCAACCAAAAGACAGATTCCAATTTTACTGAAGTGAAATCTCTCTCTAAAGTCTCTAGGAAGGGCAAGTTAGAATCAGGGATATGTTGATAAGTCAGCTTCTCCTACATGTCTATAGTTTCCAACGTCTTTTAAAGTGACCTCCTAAAGAACATTCTCTCTGCCAATCTGGAGGTTCAACTCCTTCTGTACAAAGTAAATTAACAGCAAAGAACCAGTAACTTTGAGGTACATCTCCCTAAGCATTTTCCTGGAGAAGCACAGAGCATTTTACTGGAGAGGCACAGAATCTTAAAACTTTAAAACTGACTGCATTTTTCAGTTTCATGTGACTTTGGAGGGTGGGGGCAATAAGCCAACATTATTTCGCCTTTTTTCTGCCTTTCCCCCATCACTTTAACTCAATGGTCTCTTTCCAGAAAGTCTTTCTTGATCACCAATGACCATCCTGACAGTTACACCTAGATCGGGGCCCTGTCCAACAAAGCGGGTAGCATGTCCAGGTGAAGAGGCTGCTTCTGGAAGCACCTGATCATATCATGCATGAGTATGCTCACCAATCTACTTTTGGTTGACTGCTGGACCAGAAGCGGGTGTGCAGATAAAAGATTCCCAGAGGAATAGTTGCTGTCTTTGAATGAGGAGGCAAGGACTACTGTCCTCTGGAGGGGAAGGGAGGGTTAGCACCAGCAGCCTCTGCTCCCCACCCACGCTGACATGATGGCATAAAGCTCTTTGCCCAAGGATGCAAGTCCATGGCCCAGTTGACCACTGGAGCAGCACCTGGGAATGATGGAGGAGACCCAACCTAGCAGTAATCAAGGTGAGACCATCAATTAGCCTTGCTCTGGGGGAAATGACTTGTCAGAGAGAGTGGGGGTTGGGATAGAAACCTCCAGTTTATAAAGGCCACACACCATGTTTATCTGAGGAGAGATTAGCTGACAAAGCTGAGAATCAGTAGTATGTCATTCTTTGTTCAACAAAGGAGGTTTTATCTGGCATTGCCAGCTGGGAATTGGCTGATGTTTTGACATTCATCAGCAAGTTCATGGATTCTGTTAGGGTCTGTTTCTGAATTTGTAAAGGTACACTAGGATCAGTCTTTGGAACATCCCCGACATGCATACTCCCTTGCCTGGACTTCTGCCATGGAGCCCTAGCTAACAGTATTTGTCCCCTACCCCCTTTTTCCTCTCCAGTCCCATTCTACCCCCCTTTTTCAATACTCCCCTTTCTCCATCCCCCCCCCCCCCCGCCCCAAACAAATACTTAACATCTGGCAGGATCCTGAGTTATTGAAGCAGCCTTGGGCCATCAGTGCCACCCAGTGGCAAATTCAAGTACCTATTGATTCATTTTCCCTTGCTTTTCTCAGGGACATCCCCCACCCTTTTCCTGTCTTATTACTCATAGTCCAAGGCTATCTCTTTCTCCCCTGTGCAAGCATATTCTCTTGAATTTCCTTTCTCTTTAATACAAGGCAACAAACATTTGCCAAGCCCCTATTCTAGAGAGGGCACGATGCCAGATGATGGGTCTACCAACCATTGGGCCACTGTCTCCTTCTTTGACCCAGGGATCTCAGGAAAATCTCTATGCACCCTCTAAGATCCATGGTCTTTCTCCATACTGACCACAAGACCTCCCGGTGCCCTGGAGTCTCTCTTTCCTAAGGGATGAGCCAAACAGTCTGTCTATAGTCTGTCTAGTGGATATGTGTTTATGTCTCAGCCTTTCAGTTCCTCACAATTGACCAGTTTCATCCCTGTTCAGGTGTCCCATAAATTAAAAAAAATTCATATAACTTTCACTTGAAAAAGTCTCATGTTTCTCCTCCCTTTCTGTGCCAGATTCACAGTCCTCACTACCCATTCATTTCTTTCTGAGCCATTCAGGATTCTCTGGATTCTCAAGTTTACAAACATCTGCTGAATCCAGTAACACTGGTGGGGACCATCCCACTCAATTGATCTGCAGCTTTTGGCACTGTGGACTAGCAGTTCTCACAAGGTAGTCTGATGACCCAAGGACAACTTGAGGTCAAAACTATTTTCATAAGAATACTAAAATGTTTTCCTATCTAATACAATAAATCTCAATAAATGTAGTTCAAGTAAACCAAAAGCTCTGAGATCTTCAGTGCTTTTTAAGAGGATAAAGAGGTCCTGACCTCAAAACGTTGGAGAACAACTGCAATAGACAATCTCCTCCTTTTTTCTCCTGCTTCTCCTCTTCTGATTGCTCCTTAATGGAACAATTAAAAACTCTTACTGATGAAGTAGCTCGGCGAGGGGGCTGGCTAAATCAAATTCCCTTGCTCAGGGCTTTAGTATAACCTGAAGGGGCTCTTCCATAGGGTGACTCCAGACAGCTGAGAGAGCTGTAAGAGTCCAGAGCATACACTGGTGGAATGGAAAGCCTGCAGAGGATATTCCCCCCACCCTATGGGCCAAACTTTTAAAATAGCATCAGCAGAATATTTACCATAATGTTATCATGGATATAGCAAAACCCTTGAGAAGTGTACCTACCCAATACAGGATCCTCATCTTCAACAAGCTGGCTAACAGCTGCAAACTCTAAACTCCCATCTCCATCTCTGCTTCCCGCTTCTGCCTCCCAGATACACCTTTTCCAGGAAGCTTCCCTTGGTTCCTTCTCTCTCTTCTCCTCAATTCTTCTAATCTTTGTTTATTTGCACATGTTACTCTTGTTCCCTGGCCCCACTCTCTAGGACTGGAGGAGTTTGTGGGTGTCTCTTTTCTCTCCCATCAGCTCAAGCTCCCACTGGCTGTGTAATGCTCTTTGTAAGGGGGATGGTGACTGACACACCACTTACACGTAAATACTTGACACCAGTTGGCTTTTACAAAAGGATATTTACTTCAGAGTCAGCCCCAGCAAACATACAAACATTTTTCCCAGGAGCCCCAGGGCTATTCTTCCTTTCCCTTGGTGTCTGGGGACAAAGTAGGTTCATAACTTAGTTGAGTGCTTCTAGAGCATCAGTCCTACCAGACTCTGCAAGGTTGCTGCCAAAGATAGGTCCTTGTTCTCCAGGACACTGATACCCCAGCTGGCTGGAAAAGCTTGGCCTGGACTCTGACTTCCAGAATCTTGGGACTTCCTTCTAAGAGTAAGGGAGTCCCAGGGGTCCCCCAAGAAGAAAGGAGGCAACACGAAGAGAGATAAAATAGTTGGACCTCCGCTGTTATTCAGAGCCTCCTAAATGTCCACACCTGACATAGCCTCTCC
The DNA here is from genome assembly GCF_037893015.1 of Macrotis lagotis. Taxonomy (NCBI): domain Eukaryota; kingdom Metazoa; phylum Chordata; class Mammalia; order Peramelemorphia; family Peramelidae; genus Macrotis; species Macrotis lagotis. The sequence goes on along the minus strand of NC_133664.1, from coordinate 48,351,923 downwards.
AAGAGCAATGTTTCTAGGAGCCTCCAAATTGAAACACCAGAAAGTTTGCTGTTATAGGTTTTACATGTGTAGGGACTAATATATTTACCCACATATATCACAAGCAGAATCTAAATCTCTTATCAATCAAATGTTCTTGCATTTGACCCTAACCATAGTCTTGCTAATAGCAGGAGCTGAATAAACGTATGTGGGGTTGAACTGAAATGAGTGATGCTCCTATATTGAGAAACAGAAATTGTTTACATTTTAATGTGAAAATCAGGGAGATAGGCCTCTGAAATTTTTGAAGATTCCCAAAAAACCCTTTCAGAAAATCTTCATTCTCCTTTTGATAAGCCTGTTCTTTCCTCAAAATGCAATATCCAATATTATTTTTCTATTTTGCTTAATTAGAAATATTCCAAGATTTCTTTTGCCATAATCCACTACAAATGGAAAATATTTCTAGCACATTAACAGATTAGATTTTTATGGTGTGACCTAGTAACCTAAGTAATATTTATGGCATTCTTTCTGCAAACTGTGACCCCAAAACTCAAGCAGTGAATTTATATGATCCAGGGTCAATGCTGGGGTAGGAGGTTTCTTCTAAATTATTCTCTTTGGCTTGTGCCTGAACCCAGAGTTTCCCTTAGGAACCCTATGATGTGGATCATTTCACCGACCATACCAGGTTGCCCCCTGGGGCTATCAGAATATACTTTAGGTTTGAGTCACCAAACATGCAGGTAAAGGAGTCCAGGTCCCAATTCAATAACACAAGCTAACAATATCAACTAAAGAACAAATTTTACCACCCTTTATTTCCCTCCACAAAAGGAATTAAAAAAACATATGGAATCCCCAAGAGCTTCAGCTGTTCCCTGCCCCCCCACTTTCCAATCCCCCCCCCAAACTTCCCAGAGACTGACTCTTTTCCTAGGCCCGGTGTTGCAGCTCAGGACACCTGCATCCTAACCTTGCCTAGAATCAGGAATTCTGGTTCACCTCTGGTCATTCCCTCTATTCTACCCCTCCATATAAAGTGATTCATTAAAGTGCCTTTATCACAACAAAAACATTGCTTTTTGAACCTTATTCAGTGATAAAGACTTGTCAAAATACATATTATCACGGGGAGAGTCAGTCTTCTCAGCCTGTAGCATTGGGGATGATGCAACAACGACTTGATGCTATTAGAAAGTCCCAAAAGTCTAACGAGAAATGCTATTTTATAAGCAAATTTATTACTAAATATATGAATGTCTTAAGTTCATAAATAAGTTCAATTAATTTCTCTCAAACAATGAGTATCTACAATCTGATTTTAATGAGTCTGACATCTCTAAAAATGAGGAGGAGCAGCTGACATTTTTATGTCACTTCTGTACAGGTCACAAGAAAGAAAACACACATACACAAACACATTTCATTCAATAGGGAAAGAGGGGAGAAAAGGGAGAGGGGGAAATTTGATAAAAGAAAGGATTAGTCCTGACTAAAACCTGCTCTTAAGGATGAACAATAATCTTTATAGTTCTTTCTGAGGTGTCAAAGTTTGGGAATGTGAGGGGTGCCCATTAACTGGGCAGTAGCTGAAGAAGTTTTAGAACATGAATGTGATGGAACACTACTGTCTAAATGTAAAAACCAACCAAAATTCCAGAGAACTAATGAGGGAAACATGCTATTCCCACTTCTTAATAGAAAAGTTAAGTGTTCATAATAAAGAATGAAACAAATATTTGTTTGGACATGGCCAAGGTGGGCATTTATTTTGATTTACTATACATATCTGGGATGAGTTTTATTTTTCCTGGGGAATGGGAGTTGGGGAGGAAGGGGAAGAAGGCAAATCTTGGCTGAATAAAACAAATAAAATAGATTTTAAAAATAAGACAAATCTGATAACATACGATTTATCCCAGGGGTTGGATATATGACATAAGTCTTAAAGATTATTACTTACAAAAATGAAGAGCAAAATGAAATTCCCTGGCACTTTACGACGGGCATCTTCAAAGCAAGCTAGCATAATGATTAGGACAAAAAGAGCTGGGCTAAAAGACAACATTAAACTGCGTTACTAATATCTAAAAACATTACAAGATAGTCAACAACATGTTGTGCTAGTTAAATGTGATGGCTATTTAATATATTAAATAATTTTCATGTAAAAGTATCACAAAAAGGTGAGATTTTTTGTGTGTATGCACATGTATGTATATACATGTTTTATGGCAAGAAGGTTTGTGTTAAAGTAGCTAATACTTACAAGAGAGTATAAGTGAACCAGGGATTCAGAAGCACCCAAATTTTTATAGATATGCTATCGAGAAACAAAAAATATATATTAGTATTTAAAAGAGACCTTATCATTCTAAAGCATATAAATAAGCAATGAAACAATATTTCAGACCATCTCAGAGAGACAGTTCAACATCATGGGAGGAAAACAGTAAGTCTCAAAAGTGTTTTACAAAAGAATTTTTAATCAGCCACATCCAGGGCCCAAGTCTCATAGAGCCTCATCTCTGTCATCATTGTCTTCCCATGCTCTCTCTTTCCACTGTCCTTATTACACCCTGGTTAGGCTATTGCAATTTTTCATAATATGATCCCTTATTGACCCAATTTTCTCCATCCTAATGCTTGACCTCTTTGCAGCATATGATGCTGCTGGCCATAGTCTTCTCTTAGATACTGTCTTCTTTCTGGATTGTAGGGGCCCTCTCTCTCTCTTGACTCTCTACCTCTCCAAATGCCCTTCCTCAATCTTCTCTGCTGCATTATGAACCCCAAGCTTCCTAGTTAGAGCTCCCCAAGGTTCAGGCCTGGGAGCTTCTTCTTTCTTATTCTCATTGACTTCATTCACTCATATGAGTTTAATCATCATCTCTAGGCAGACGACTCCAAGATCCATATTTTTGCCTTTATTTTTCTCCCCAGTTCTGACTGGATGTTTAGAATTGGACATCCTGGAGAAAACTCAAATTCATCATTCCCCAGACTGAATTTACCACCTCCCTGTCCCCCACAAACACACACACACACACACACACACACAACACACAAACACACAAAGAACATAAGAGAATTTATGTCCAAACTGTCTTATCATCATTTTTACTTAAGATAAAGACAGAGTCTGAAAATCAAGCTTATCAACTACATGTTTGGTGCTAACTTTCTTGTTTCCTAATATATATTTTTTCCCTTTTTATCTTTTCTTTGGTTTAAAAATCATGATTATTAGATCTTTGAAATTCCATTGTATTCAATCTGCTTACATAATCAAAGCCTATATAAGATTACTGAAAATGAAGCTCTGGGATCATTACTTTTTTGGTTGGTGCATAATAAACTATCTTTGCATCATTAATTGTAGATTGGCAATGGCCCTTACATAAACGGATCCTCGGGCTACCTTTGGTCACAAAACTATGAATCTTTTGGTCTTCCCTAACTTCTTTTTGTGATCACAACTGTCCTTTTATAACCTGGGAGTCACCCTTGATTTTTTCACCTTCCTTCATGTAGTTGCTAGTGCTCGTTCATTTTTTAACTCCATAATAGTTCTCCAATTAAACTTACAGGACAATCACCCCAGATCAGGACCCATTACCTCTCCCCCGGGACTGCCACAACAGCCTCCTGATTTCTATCTCCCATCCTCTCCCTCCCCAATTCACCCTTCACTCTGCTGCCAAAGTAATGTCCCTAAAGCACAGATCTGATGGAATCATTCTCCCTCCTGATAAAGCTCCAGTCAGGTCCTATTACCTCAAGTCAAATACAAAAGTTCCTCTGGCATCAAAAGCCTTTCACCTGACTGCGGTCCACCTTTCCAGATGTATTGCACATTACTTCCCTTCACGCCTCCTCTCTGAACCTCTGCACAAAAATGTTTCCCACACTTAAAATGAATTCACTCCTCACTTCAAACTTCAAAAATTCTTGTGGGGTTTCTCTACATGAGGCCTTTCCTTATCTTCCCAACAAGTCGTGAGTTATTCACCTACTTCCCCCTATTACATATATGTGTTTGCACACATATAGATCTACACCTGTGCTTATCAAATGATTGATTAATTGAACAGAAAGGAAGGCAATAAAGATTATTAAACACATGTCTGAGACAATGTCCTAAGCACTGGAGATACAAACACTGGCAAAAAAAGTCCCCTGCCCTTTAAGGTACTCATATTCTACTAATTATTCTACTGATAAGATGGTTTTCCAGTCTCTGCTCTCTGTTTCAATCCGTCGTTCAAAACAATGACATACTGATGTTCCTTAGACGTAGATTTCTTTTTAGGACATTTTTTTATTATTTTAATATAGTTATTGGATCATTTGCTAGGATTAGAGGGGGAAGGAAAAAATCAATTGATTCTGATACTCAAGGGTGAACTGTTCCCAGTCTACACTTGACTCTGGATCTTCCAGCTGACTACTTTACAATGTAAATGGTGTTGGGGGGGCATCTAAGTGGTGCAGTGGATAGAGCACTGACCCTGGAGTCAGGAGTACTTGAGTTCAAATCCGGCCTCAGACACTTAATAATTACCTAGTTGTGTGGACTTGGGCAAGCCACTTAACCCCATTTGCCTTGCAAAAAAAACCAAAAAACAAAAAAAAACAACAACTACAACAACGTAAATGGGTTTCCTAACACTTCGATTTTACTTCATCAGATGACTTTTTAAATATACTAGAGGCAACCATTATCTTAAAGAATCCTATAAACAGCATTATGAGCATTAATGACTGTGATGTACCTTTTGACTATTCATTGTTCATTGGATTTTGATTTGGAAAGGGCATCATTAGTTTAATCCTCTCATTTTATGGATGAAACAAATGGAAGCCCTGAGAATTACATGACTTCTCTTCAAGGTCACAGAACTGGGATTTGAATCCAGGACTATTAACTCCAAAGTCAGTTTTCTGATATGATACCATCTTGATTTAGCTGTATTATAAGTTTAGATTTTTGTACATACAATTTTTCTTAACATTAAGCCTAGTTTTAAGAGATGAACATTGTGTAGGTATTTTATATTTATGGAATATGGAATGGATACAGAATCTGACAGAAAAAGACCCAATCTGAAAAATAAGAATGAATAGGATGAATCTGATAAATAAAGAAATTCCAGATTCACTACAATTGTGGGGAGAGGATAATGTTAAAGCATTAAGTTTTTAAAATAGAATTACTGAATTTTTAAATAGTTGGTTTCCCAGTGAAAGAAATTACTTAATATCTATGAAAGATTACCATTTCCTCCAGAATTTCAGAAGTATGATCTGTGGTAATAGGTAGAAAAAGGATATGATTCTGAACAATGATTTTTAAAAATCCAACATATGGAAGGGATGTGGGAAATCTGGGACCCTGATACATTGTTGGTGGAGCTGTGAACTCATCCAACCTTTCTGGAGAGCAATTTGGAATTATGTCCAAAGGGCAACAAAAATGTGCATACCCTTTGATCCAGCAATACCACTACTGGGTCTATATCCTGAAAAAGATGATGAAAAAGGATAAAAACATCACTTGTATAAAAATATTCATAGCAGCCCTGCTTGTGGTGGCAAAGAACTGGAAATTGAGTGAATGTCCATCAGTTGAGGAATGGCTTAACAAACTGGTATACACTATTGTTCTATTAGAAACCAGGAGGGATGGGAATTCAGAAAAGCCTGAAAGGATTTGCATAAACTGATGCTGAGTTAGATGATCAAAACCAGAAGAACATTGTACACCCTAACAGCAACATGGGGGTGATGATCAACCTTGATGGATTTGCTCATTCCATCAGTGCAACAATCAGGGACAATTTTGGGGTATCTATGATGGAGAACACCATCTGTATCCAGAGAAAGAATCATGAAATTTGAAAAAAAGACCAAAGACCTTTAATTTAGGGGGGGGGGGGGAATGTTATCTTACTATGTAATTCTGCTATCTCTTTTACTTTATTTTTCCTCCTTAAGGATATGATTTCTCTCTCATCACATTCAACTTAGATCAATGTATACCATGGAAAAAAACCTAAAGACGAACATGACAGACTGCCTTCTGTAGAGGGTGGGGGGAAGGGAAGCAAGATTAGGGGAAAATTTGTAAAATTCAAAATAAATAAATAAATTTATTTTTAAATGAAATCCAACATATAGCAGCAGCTAAGTGGTGCAGTGGATAGAGCACTGGCCTTGGAGTCAGGAAGATCTGAGTTCAAATCCTACCTCAGACACTTAATAATTACCTAGCTGTGTGACTTTGGGTAAGTCACTTAACCCCATTGCCTTGCAAAAACCAAAAAATAAAAAATCCAACATATAAAGATGTTAGTAATAATGCTGGACAGATTTATAATATAATATATAGAAATAATACTCACCAGAAAATAAACAGATTAATGCCGATGCTGTCATCAACTGAAATGTCAAGATGAAGAATACTTTCCTGATGAAATCTATGAAAAAAATGTAACTATTATTTTTAAGTACCTAAATATTAAAAATCCAAGAATAAATTATTTGTAAATATTATGATTTATTTTTGAAATTTAGGAAATGGAACTATTTTCTGATTCGCTGGAGAGTAAAGAGGGGAATAAATAGGAGTTTTGGTTAATAGCTAGAGAACAAAATCTAATAGAATCCAAACCATTCAGAACTTTCAAAATGCCTCTTTCAATACAAAGCTTCCTTTGAATTTTTTTATTTCCTATATGAAAATCTTTCCAAAATTATTATGATTCACTTTTTTTCTTCAACAATGTACTGTAAAATATTTAACCCCTTGATAATTCAATATAATCATTATCAATATCACATTGTGATGATCTCAGGGCCCAATGTTACATTATTTCCCAGCAAAGAGAACCTTTTGTGCCCTAGGGACAAAAGAGGACTTCTCCATTGTAATATTTGACTATTTTTCCTTAAGTTCTGATTATCTGCTTTTTATAGTTTTTCTATTTTCTATAATCTCCATTGTTTTAGGTGATAACTTTTTTCTGTAGTCAATCTATTTGGCTTTACTTCTTCCTTCTGTTATAGATTTGGAAATTGAAAAGGCTTATTAGAACCATGTGTAAAATTGTAGTAGACTGACCCTGAGTGCCAGTCTGAGGGACTCATTTGTGTGAATAGTGACCTTGGTCTCGGCATCTGGAGGCTGTTTTGATTGCTCAGTGATACTGTTATGTTTGCTTCCTGGCTCTGAGCTGGGCAGATTGTTAGATAACTGAGTTGGAGATAAATGAATGTTTTATTAACCTTGTTTTTAAAATTTGGGAAAAGTGCAACTAAACTCACTCGTTTTTAGAGGAAGGTCTTTTCACCTAACTTTGCATACTACCATTCTTCTCAAATACTCGTTACCATCAGAAATAAGAAAGGGAGGCAGAAATGTGTCTTTTTAAAAGTCACCTAAAAATAAATATTAATTCTTCCTCTTCCCCGTTTGAAACTCACAACCACCCTGGAAAATGGGTGCTATTGTGTAGTGGTGTTGTCACTAGTAGAAGATTGTGAGACTAGATTTAAGACTAACAAATGCTACCCTAGCTTTATCACTTAATCACCGTGTGACTCTGGCTGAGTCTGTTTTGTTCTTTCATTTTCTATCAGTTTTCTCCACTGCAGAATGAAATAGAAGGGTTTGTACAATTGTCCTCTATCTCTGGTTTCGATATCTGTAAGCACCGGCCTTGCACTCCTACTTCTATTTGTGAGTTATTAGAATCACTGATTATTTGTCCAAATATTTTCATGAGTCAACTTTTAGAGTTGTCCTATTGACCAGGAATTTCTATCAAATTTCAGTTGTTGCCTGATAAAAACATTTACTAAAAAATTTTTGCAGAAAAACTGTTTTCAAAAGTTTGTTATACAGCAACATGGGGGCAATGATTAACCTTGCTGGACATGCTTATTTCATCAGTGCAACAATCAGGGACAATTTGGGGCTGTCTGTGATGGAGAATACCAACTGTATCCAGATAAAGAACTGTGGAGTTTGAACAAAGTTCAAGGACTATTCCCTTTAATTTAAAAGGAAAAAAACCCTTATATCTTATTGTCTGATCTTGTTATCTCTCATATTTTATGTTTCTTCTTTAAGGATGATTTCTCTCTCATCACACTCAATTTGGATCAATTTACAGCAAGGAAACAATGTAGAGACTGACAAATTGCTTTCTGTGGGGAGGGGGAGTAAGATTGGGGGAAAAATTGTAAAACTCAAAATAAATAAAATATTTTTAAAAAGTTTGTTATACAAAAGCTCACATGCAAGATAATGTTGAAGAAGCTTGGTGATTCATGCAGGATAAACTCAATCTAGTCTTTCTTTCCAGCTTTCTTGGCTTGAAAGACTAGAAACATTTTATCTTTTTTTTTTAATTTTTATTTAAAGTAATGGGGTTGTGACTTGCCCAAGGTCACACAGGTAGGTAATTATTAAGTGTCTGAGGTCATATTTGAACTCAGGTCTTCCCGACTCCAGGCCCAGTGCTCTATCCACTACAGCACCTAGTTGCCCCTTTCCTTTTTTTTTAAATAGAGTAATGCAAGACTCATTCAAATGATCAAAGATGACCTGGGAAATGTAAGATTCTATTGCTTAAATAGGTAAATAATTTTGGTAACATTAAATATTTCTGTGGCCTAGAAAAAATGAAAAGAAACAAATGTTAGGTGTTTTGTTTGTATTCCACTTGCTAATATGATGTTCTGCAAATATTAATTTTTTCCTATATGCATTATGAATTCTTCAGCCAGATCATGAGTTTTTTGAGAGCAGAGGTTTCTTCTTTTTCTTGACAGTACCTATTAAAATATTCTGCACACCCTGAAGCAAAGTAAATATTGCTGAAGGTGTGAAAATTTGCACAGTGATACCTCTTGTTTCTATTTATAAAAGATGCATTCTCCAAATCTTAAAAAATCATAGTATAGAAGTCATGGGGGTAAATAGAGAAATTTTTCCATAGAGCTACTGGCAGAGTAGCATTAGGCTTTCAAAATTTGCATGTTAAATTTGGTACACACACATTTACTTCTTTCAGGTTGCTATCTTTAAAACAAAACAAAGGTATTAAATTTTATTAATAAGGAAATAAAATATAGAACAGGGATAAAGTTGACAAAAGAGGAAAATGAACAACATTGGAAGGACTGCAAGAAAATAGGCACATTAATAATGTCTTGTTGGCCAAGCTGTAAATTAGTTCAGCTATTCAGGACGGCAATTTAGAATTATTCCCTAAAAGACTTCTATTAGATGTAGAGAACTCAAAGAAAGAGAACAGGACCCCAGATGTACAAAAATTTTCATAATAACTTTTTGTGATGGTTAAGGACTAGAAAGCAGAGTGTATACAACCATTAGAGAATGGCTGGATAAATGTATTATATACCTATATTATACATGTAGTATATATATAAATGTGATAAAATATTTTGCCAAAAATTACAAAAGTGACAGTTTTCAGCAAAACTTGGTTGTCTTGTATGACATGATGAAGAATGAGGTAGGTAGAACCAGGAGGATAATTTTTACAATAACAATAACATTGTAAAGACAAGTAATTTTGAAAGACTTAAGAACTCCGATCAACATAATGACCAGTTATGATTCCCAAAGAACAATGACGGAACAAAGCACCCATATCTCCTGTCAGAGAACTCTCAGGAGAATGAGACACATTTTGGGGCATGGCCCAAAAGGGGGCTTTGCTTTGTTCTACTAGGCAAGGGTTTGGGTTTGGATTGGGGTCGGGGCAGGGAGAAGGAGGTTTAAGAGAAGTGAGATAGAGAAAATAGGTATTTGTTCATTGAAAACATTTTACTTTAAAAGACACACAAAGTCTATCTCAAAAGTCCTAGCCTTGGGGGCGGTTAGGTGGCGCAGTGGATAAAGCACCGGCCCTGGAGTCAGGAGTATCTGGGTTCAAATCCAACCTCAGACACTTAATGATTACCTAGCCGTGTGGCCTTGGGCAAGCTACTTAACCCCATTTGCCTTGCAAAAAAAAAAACCTAAAAAAAAAAGTCCTAGTCTTAGACTTTGAGGACACCCTGAATAAGTGACATCTAATAAAGAAATTGTAGTATCTATCTATAAGTGTTTGACCTAAATATGATATTAACCCACTTATATGGTGTTTTAAAGTTTATAAAAATTATTTCTATACCACCATGGGGAATAAGCAGGTTTACCTTCCTTTTATTGATGGAAAAACTGTTCCAGAAAGGTCATCTGACTTGTCTAGTGTCAAATCTCTTGACTCTAAGTCCAGCTGTATCTCTACTGAACCCCAATAACATTACAACAACCTAAACTGATCCAGTGTTAGAGAATCGCAGTCTGAATCTGGTTTAGAATCAGTTCTCCTTTAACAAAAATATCTGAGAGAAAAATGATACATGGATCTAAAGTTTACCCTCCTTTAGCCTTTGCTAAATAACAGATTGAAGTCTGCCCTGAATTATTGATGTTTATGTACATTATCTTTATAATCCCAGGGCACAAAAGGTTCTTTTTGCTGGAAAATAATGAAATTTTAATGTGTTTGTCAAAGAAATTGAATCCTAAATTTGAACCTGATGTTCAGGACTAAGCTAGCACTAAATGATATCTAAAATATTTATGTAAAAGAAATCACCTCTTTTTAAAAACAAAAATCATAATCAAAAATTTCTTATTTGTGAGTCCATTTCGAGGAAGATGATATGAGACTTAGTTCCTATGGAATAATGAAACCAGTCAGGACAATTTTGGGGGAGTGCTTTGTAAATTGTTCAAATTACTTGGCTAAAAGTTCCAAGTTTTTGTGTCATTCATTACTGAAACAGAAGATGGAAAATCAGGATGGTTCTAAGAAAAGTATCAAGTATGGCTGAATTTCAGCAATTTTTGCTGGCTGAAAAAAATTACTAGAATCAACTAATTTATTCCTAATAGGAAAAATTAAACCAAATATTATTTAAATGGCCCAAAATAATTAAGGCAATCTCTTTACATGGCTTATTTATACTTAGAAAGTAGGCCGTACTGGAAAGATTTGTTTTTCTTCCTTACATAGAAGGAAAGTAGAAAGAATACTGTGGTCCACTATTTGATTCTGGGAACTGAACTCATAGATGACTAATTTGCATTAGTCAGAATTTGCATTTGTCAGAATAAAAGATTAACAATAGGTTTTATTCTGAAATGTACTGACACAGGGTACCAGTCCAGAGCACTGTATTTCCGATGCATAAATCTACTTTGGAGACAAAATTAAAGTTTGACGGTTGCTTGCTTAACATGACATTACAGAAAAAGGTGTATAGTTTTAAATAACATTTCATTAAGGTAATCTTTTTATGATCTGGTCTATTATATGGTCAAGGCTGGAAAGAGACCAACAAATTACAATTCTCATGTTTCCTTCTTCAGTTTAATAAATGTAAACTCAGGTTCAAAATTTCAACTTCGTAAGTAAAATGTGAGTCATAGACTGGTTTCCGTGAAAAAAATATGCTTTTTTGGGGGGGGTATCCCCAATATTGAACATGGTGCCTAGCACATAGCAAGTACTTAATATGCTGATTGATGTGGATGTCAAAAAAGGGGAATTTTTAGGTTTTGTTTTTGCAAGGCAATGGGGTTAAGTGGCTTGCCCAAGGTCACACACTCAGGTAATTATTAAGTGTCTGAGGTTGGATTTTTAACTCAGGTCCTCCTGACTCCAGGGCCAGTGCTCTATCCACTATGCTACCTAGCCACTCCAAGAGTTTTTTAAAAGATAACATGGTAGGCTCTATGGAAATAGGCAGTGTTAAGTCCTAGGACAGTGACATCCACAGTCAAAGAATATAAGAGTTAGAGAGGATTTCAAGGATTATCTGGTTTAATCCATACTCCCAAAAAGGTGTGTATTCCCTCAATACATATGAAAAATGGTGATCTTTTGTTTTCCATTACTCTGCCCTGATCAGGATACAAGTTGTATATCATGTACAGTTCTGGGGGTCCCATTTTAAGGGGAAAATGCCCCAATATTGTTGATCTGGAGGAAAGCAACACGATGTGGTTTGCCACATCAGAAGAGTCATATGCTTGAAAATTTGAAGGGTCATTTGTTAGATGGAGAGGGGATTTGATGTATTTTGTTTGGCCCAAGAGACAACTAGAATTCAGTAGAAGTTACAAATAGCCAAATTTTAGGCTTGATCTAAATGCCATGGAGAGCCTAAGCCTTTTTAGAATGGGAAGTAACTCTGAAATTTTTCCTGCTACTAAATGAATATAGTATTAAGTATTTGTTATGTGGAAAGTCTTGGACTAAGAGTTGAAGATAAAAAAAGACAAGAGAGATGAATAATCTCTCAAGGAGCTCACATTCCAAAGGGTAAGACCACACACATGGAAGGTGTCAGATGAGTGGTCCCTAAAGTGCAGTGAAAAAAGCAAACAAGGGGGTGGCTAGGTGGCGAGGTAGATAGAGCACTGGCCCTGGAGTCAGGAGTACCCGAGTTCAAATCCAGCCTCAGACACTTAATAATTACCTAGCTGTGTGGCCATGGGCAAGCCACTCAACCCCATTACCTTGCAAAAAAACTAAAAAAAAAAAGTAAACAGGTAATGCCCTTCTTAAATGTCATGAATGAGGACACTGGTCTGGTAACATTGCTATTCCAATGTCTTTGGGGGAAAAGTCCTAAGTTGTCTCCATCAGGATGTGGGGGAAGATGGTGTTCAAGGTGGAGTGATTGATTTAACCTGCCCAATGTACACTGTCTATCTCTCCTTCACAGTGTCTTGCTGTTTCTGCTAGCCTAGGTTGTCTTCCTCTTTTCTCCCAGATGGTGATGATAGCCAGTCATTCCTTCACAAGAGCCACATCCACAGCTGATGGTCTGGGGGAAAAGGGGGTTGGAAGCAGTTTGTCAGCAATTGTGGCTGGTAATGATGAGAATAGTGGACCCCCTTCTACACAATCTAAGAGATTCCAAATCTCTAACACACACACACACACACACACACACACACACACACACACACACACACACAGTAATCTAAAGAAGTTTCTTATAATTAGAGGTATGAAAGAAGTTTCACTTCCAACTTCACGTCTCAGACATGGATGGAAAAAACAGATGTTAACTAAACCTCATCACTTCCCACTGCTTCTACCTTTTCTCATAGAATTTTCTGCAAGACTGCTCCTTGTAGTGAGTGAGGTGATAGAGGTTAAGGGAAAATCATGGTATCAGTGACAAAGAAAGTACTTGTGAATGGAATCATTAGATAAAGAAGGAAGTCATCAAAACCAAACAATACATTCTTTTTTTGAAAGTTTTTTATTTTTCAAGTAACAATTTTTTAAATTTAATTAATCTGTCCCTCCCACTACTTCCTTCCCAATGAGAAAAAAACAATTCGAAAACATGAATCAGTCCCTCAATACATAGCTGTTCAGCAAAGCAAATCCCCACCTTGGTCATGGCCCAGACTTGTCTTTCTATAGAGAGGTTCCTCACCATTCTGGCTGGAGATGAGGGTTGTGTTTCACTTTCATCTTCTGGGCTCATTGTTGATCATTACTGATTTGAGCTCTAAGTCTTTTGGAGCTATTTTGCTCTATAACGTTATCATTGTATAAATTGCTTTCTTAGTTCTGCTCACTGTTCACTTCACAAAGAATTTTCCAGTTTCCTTTGAAAGTGTCTATGTAATTATTTAATTTTGATTTAATACTAATATTGATGATATAAGTTTGGTTAACTTTCCAGGAATAGTTTCAAATTGCTTTCCATAATGACTGGACCAATTCATTTTGATCAACAACACTGTAATGTCTTTCTTCCCACAGTCCCTCCAACATCTGCCATTTTTGCTATTCTGATAGATAAGAGGTAGAACCTCCAAGTTACTTTAATTTTACATTTCTCTAATTATTAGTGTTTTGGATTTTTTTCCCATAAGGCTGCTGATAATTTAGATTTTTTTCTTCTGAAAAGTGTCTGTTTATATCCTTTGGCCATTTATGTATTGCAGCATGGCTCCTCAGTCTTATAAATTTGAATCAGTTCTTTATATATCTTGGAAATAAGATCCTTACCAGAAGTATTTTTTACAAAGAATTCCTCCCCCTCCCCAGGTAACTGTGTCTCTACTAATTTTTAATTGCATTAATTTCTTTGTGCAAAAACATTTAAATTTTATATTCTCAAAACTGTCTATCTTAGGTCATCACAATATGCATTTTTCTCTACCAACATGGCAACTTTTATCTATTGCCAACTTTTCTCTTACCTCTACGGACGGTCTCATCGCTGAATGGATTCATTGGGCTTTTTGGTTCATCAGTGTCATTTGTCATCTGGACCACATAACTAGCAGGTTGGTGCGCCATTCACCTTAATTGGGCATTCAATCAGAACAGTGGTTAACAGTGCCCAGTCACCCTGGTTTCCGACATTAACATTTTCTCTCACAGTGTTTAGGCCTAGGTGCCCTTGAGCATGGTCTTGTGGACCACTTTGACCCAGAAGGGGCTCTCCACACATCTACAGAATGACTGAAAAAAGCCAATGGTCGTTTTAAAGTAAGGCCCATGGAGTTAGTCAGTCACCAAAGGTCCATGACTGTTTTTGCTGTATAAACACTCCTTCTAGGGATGGCTCTTCTAGCACAACTCAGGACAATAGAAAAAAGGCCAGGGGCTAAAGTAGGATTTGAGAATAATAATATATCATTTATATAGTTTGTAAACACACAGCATCTCAAGGTATCCTCACAACAACTTGAAAGGTTGGTGCTATGATGATTCCTATTTTAGAGGGGAGGTTATGGGACTTCAAATTTGGCCCATTATTCTACCCTCTGCACCACTGAGGCCTTAGGCCTACCTCTAATGCTTACCTATGTGACCTTAGACAATTCACTTACAATTTCCTGGGGCTCAGTTTCATCTGGAAAATGAGGGGTTGGACTCGGTGGACCATTCCAGCTTTTGATCTATGAACCTATGAGGTGCCTAGGGTCATGCAGATAAAAACTGTCAGAGTTGAACCCAGGTCTTCCTAGCTCCAGGACTAGCATTCACTCTATCACACACCAGTGTGTGACACCACTGTGTCTCCAGAAGTCAGTACACATTAATGAAGCATGTGCCAGACATGATGCTAAGCACAGGGCTCATAAGTAAATGACTTAAGAAACACACGAGTAATAGATGGTCTTAATACTCCTGATAATGGCAAATACATAATGGAGATAAAACTTTGTCTGAGAGGAAGGACCGATCCATTCCATATTACCCATGTACATTTCTATCAAACATACTCAGATAATTTGATGTTTATTTGTGATCTCATTAGTGTGGTCTTCACTGAGGGCCCTCAAGGCCTTCCCATCCTCAGGGATGCTTATCAATTTATGTGTGAAGATGAAATGATCAGAATAGTATATGAATCTCATTTTTAATCTCCTTATTCCCAGATTTTATTTATTAGGTTTTTGAAAGGCAATAGGGTTAAGTGGCTTGCCCAAGGCCACACTGCTAGGTAATTATTAAGTGTCTGAGGCCGGATTTGAACTCAGGTCCACCTGACTCCAGGGCCAGTGCTCTATCCACTGTGCCACCTAGCTGCCCCCTTATCCCAAATTTTAAAGCCTACAAAAATGTTTGTGGACCTTTGTTACGAGGTTATTTGCCATCACATTCAATAGGGAGCTTCCATATCAATGCTATCCCAACTGACCCATCTTGGAAAAACTCTCCCTAAAGGTAAAACTCAATTTAGAGCCTCAAGGTGAGGACCTGGACTTTAGCTGACCACTTTTTCTTTTCTCATTATTATAAATGTATCTGCCACTACTGACTGGCCCAAAACTGTTAAAACATTCATAAAAAGGTGGCGGCTAGGTGGCAGAGTGGATACAGCACTGGTCCTGGAGTCAGGAGTACCTGGGTTCAAATACGGCGTCAGACACTTAATAATTGCATAGCTGTGTGGTCTTGGGCAAGCCACTTAACCCTGTTTGCCTTGCAAAAACCTAAAAAAAAAAATTCATAAAAACTGCTTCTTCCCAACATGTTTCTGACACTGAAGTCTGTTATTTCATAAGATCAGAGATAGAAGGAACCACAGAAGCCATCTAATTTAACCCCTTTATCTTCTACATGAGAAAAATGAGATTCAGGAAGGTTCAGCAAATCACTCCAAGGGCTATCGAATCCTAAGTGGAATTTGAACCCAGGGCCTCTTAACTTGATAGCCAGAATTCTTTCTGCTAGAATGTGGCTCTAGTTAAGGCACACACCCCAAGTCCATCAACAATATTGAGCTGATAGTCTTCTCTTTCAATATTTTGGGGAGTAGAAATATTTCCTCTTTTACTACAATCAGGAGGTATGCCACATACACAAACAGCAATTAACAATGTCCAGTTAACAATCTTAAGGGATTTGTTTGTCTAGAAGATTACTAGGAAAAAAATCCTTTTCAATTTTGTCCAATAAAGAAGTAATTGAATTCTAGTGAAAAAAAATTACAGGGGGCTCATGCCTTAATGCAAGAATGGCTGGCTCTTCCCTGGACCTGCAGAGGATGCTGCTGGGACTGCCCAGAGAAGCCAGGAGATGAGAGCCAAATGGAAGCTTCCTCCACAAAGTTCTAGAAATGACAGTTGGAGGGAGGCCTGCAATGGCCTATCCCAAAGTTATCCCAAAAACCCAGACTTGAATGAAATCTCAAGTGACAGACAAATAAACTTGACTGTTGTTTAGTCATTTCACTTGAGTCTGGCTCTTTAGGACCTGCCCCTGGGGGTTTTCTTGGCAAAGATACTAGAGTGGTTTCCCATTTCCTTCTCCAGCTCACTTGACAGATGAGAAAAGTGAGACAAGCAGGGTGAAGTGACTTGCCCAGAGTCACACAGCTAGGCAATGTCTGAGGCCAGATTGAATTTAGAAGATGAGTCTTCTTGACTTTGAGCCTGGAACTATATGCATTGCACCCACCCAGCTCCCCTTAAACCTGGCTGATGTGGCCTCAAATCAAACCATCAAGCCTAGAATGAGATTTCTCCCCAACTCCCTTGCCTCAGTATGCTGCATTCCACCCAGAGCCAACTTCAGGAGAAGGACCCATTAACTCCTCCACCCAAGAGAGCCCAGTGACATCTCAGTCTTTTGGGCCTGGCCTAACTCAAGCCAGTCCAGGGAGTCAGAATGGAAGTTAAAACACAACATCAAGTATAAAGTGAAATTAAAACAACAACAATCTTACTAGTAACAAATGAAAAAGACCTAATTGCTAAAGTTAAAAGAGATACTCAACTGACTCCTCTTCATGTCTGCACTGACCACTACAACTCGCATGCTGGGCCAGAAGGACTTCCCCAAGTGGCAATAGAATTAGGCTAAAACCTCTAGAACCAATCCATCCCAGGGCTGGCTCCTGAAAGCTGCTATCACACCCACATAAGGGAAACCAGTCCAGGGTACATAAAATAGGAGTCACTCAGATCACACCCTCTTTCTAAATCAAGGATCCCCCTAAATAATTCATGTTCATGTCAATATGGACTAGACTAGCATGTACATAAGCCCAGAAAGTGGTCACAGAATCACAGATCCAAAGTGTCAAAGAACCCCAAAGCCCATCTAGTCCAATCTCATTGTACAGAGGAAACTGAGCTTTGAAGAGGCTAAGTGACTTGACCATGGTTACAGAGTTAGTGGGGCCAACCAACAACTCATAGGAGGCTTTTTTCTATCATTGACCCAGGACCATTAGACTACACTATTCCACACTGCAGAGTCCTTCAAGTCTTTAAAAGGAAAATTTTGGTCCATTTTATGTGACAACTGAAATGAAACAACTTTAAAATGTCTTTTTTTTTTTTGCCAAAAATGTTATGTTAGTTATCTTAGAAATTAGTTCTGATAGGGGTGGCTAAGTGGTGCAGTGAATAGAGCACCAGTCTTGGAGTCAGGAGTACCTGGGTTCAAATCCAACCTCAGACACTTAATAATTACCTAGCCATGTGGCCTTGGGCAAGCCACTTAACCCCATTGCCTTGAAAAAAAAACCTAAAAAAAAAAGTTAGTTCTGTGGTATTCTTTGGGCAAAAATGGAGGATGTGGCTAACTTGATAATAGAGTTGTTGCTAAGAGAATGTACAAAGAGCTTAATCCATATAGCTAGGAGTGGACCAACTACATGGGGTGAGCAGAGGGGTGATGAAGGCTTGCTGTGCCGCTAGGGAGCCTGAGACTGTTGAACTGAGTGAACTTGTGGGGCTATAAAGCTGAAGAACTGGCTTTGGTCAGGGAAAAAAAATGGAGGTGAAAGCTTCTGTGCTGGTCAGCACTGGGATCAGGTCCAGAAATGGCCCCTGCACTTCCAGTCTGGATGAGATTGAGAGATTTCACTATTAAAAAAATAAAAAGATAGTACTCACAAGTGACTTCTGACTCACTTGGCAACTAAAGAGAGAAGTAATCATTCATTAAAGTTTATGTTTATGTAGAGTGGTAGGACTGGTAAATCATTAACAGGGATTATCTCATTCTCTTAGCAGGAGCTACTATATTTCCACTTTTATAAATATAAAAATTGAGACTCAGCCAGGTTAAAGTGAGGTCTTACCTTTCCTTACTTTATATGGATATGCATATACATATAATAATCATAATGTTTATCCTTCATTCTTGGGTTTTTGTTTGTTTTTTTTTAGTTTTTGCAAGGCAATGGGGTTAAGTGGCTTGCCCAGAGTCACACAGCTAGTAAGTGTCTAAAGTCAGATTTGTACTCAGGTATCCCTGACTCCAGGTCTGGAGCTCTATCCACTCTATCACCAAGTTGCTCTATTCAATTCCACCTTTTTGAGTTGATCCAATATTCTTATCTGCCAAGATCTTTGTGAATCCTCACAATGTTAGCCTCCTACCTTTGTGTCTTTTGAAAGTTTGATACATATGCTATCTAGGTATTTATTTATGTAATAATGAGAAGCCTAAGGCCAAACAAATCCCTGAAGCATCCTACTGGAGAACTCCTTCCAAGATAACATCAAAACAGTAAAGCAATCTCAACCAGTTCCAATCTCTGTACCTATCATCTAGCCTACATTTTGTCCACAAGAAAATCATGAGTCTTTACCAAATGCTTTGCTAAAATCTGAGTTAACTGTACCTTGAAGCATTCCTCTGATCTATCAGCTATACATCCCTGTCAAAACAAGGAAGTCAGCTTAGTCTATGATGACTTGTTCTTGATAAAATAACGAATGGAGGGGTAACTAGGTGGCACAATGGAGAAAGCACCGGCCCTGGAGTCAGGAGTACCTGGGTTCAAATCCAGTCTCAGAGACTTAATAATTACCTAGCTGTGTGGCCTTGGGCAAGCCACTTAACCCCATTTGCCTTGCAAAAACCTAAAAAAAATAAAAATGAACGGATTTTTTTATGGAGGGGAATGACAGGACAACCTATTGGTCCTGACACAGTAGTCATTGAGAATGATATGTCACATATTCTGATTGACATTTCTTGAACTGATTTTTATCTTGGGCATCTATCAATCAATAATCATTTATTCAATGTTCACTATGTGGGGGCCAACTAGGTGGCATAGTGGATAGAGCACCAGCCCTGGAATCAGAAGGACCTGAGTTCAAATCTAGCCTTGGACACTTAATAATTGCCTAGCTGTGTGACCCTGGGCAAATCATGTTGCCTTAAATAAATAAAAAAAGTTTTTAACAGTCTACTATGTGGTAGGTACTCTGCTAAGGAGTACTGAAAGTACAAAAAGAGGCAAAAGATAAATCTTGCCCCCGAGGAGCTTATGACCTGGTCCAGACCAAGTATGGTTAATCTTTTTCTGTCATGCTTACTTTAGCTGTCTAGCTAAAATGCATAAAATATATGTGGTTACAAAGGAAACTGATTGTACTATAGTTATCAAAAAATTTTTAAAGAAGTGCAAGGACTCCAAATTAAGAAACCCTAATCTAGAACCCCCTTCAGCTCACCTGTTATACACTTCGGCTGTCATTCTCCCACTTCCCAATCCTGGAAGGCTCAGCAGTAACTTGTGAGTCCAGCCATGCTAAAGAGAATGGTTCCTTAAAACGGTTCTACTGGCTTCCACCTGCGTGGAGTAGGGAAGTTAAGGGCAAGAAGGCAAGGAATCGCCCAAACACTGCAAACGACCTCTAGCAGGGGCTTCAAATGAAGTCCTTGTTAAGGACAACTGGGATGCGCTCATGATACATTCAACCCTGTATGGGTCATATGGTTTGGTGGTAAAATGTAGCCGGACAAAGTTGATTCAGAAGCTTAAACAAGTAGTGAATGCTGCGAGGACCTCTGAAAAGCCAGTGGCCTTCTCTGGGCTTCTGTGTTTCCATCTTACATTATTCACCTGGTCCTGAACACATTAGAGAATATTTGTATTGTTCCGAAATCTTTTTTTTATCTCACGCTGTACCTAAACCTCTTCCCTTCCTCTCAAGGAGGGCCTTTTTTTTAAGGTTTTTTTTTTGCAAGGCAGTGGAGTTAAGTGGCATGCCCAAGGCCACACAGCCAGGTAGTTATTAAGTGTCTGAGGCCGGATTTGAACCCAGGGCCCCCTGCCTCCAGGGCTCTGCCCACTGCGCCACCCAGCCGCCCCAAGGAGGCCGCAGCCCTCAGCACCCCCTTCCCCTCTCCCCGCACACTCGTCCCAGCGGCGTGTTCCCCAGGCCCCCCACTTCCGTGACCCCGGGGGTCCCAACCGCCCCTCCCCCGCCCGGCCTCTCCCCCTCCCCCCGCCTCCCTCCCCCCTCTCTCTCCCCCCCTCCCCCCCGGCCTCTCCCCCTCCCCCCCCTCTCTCCCTCCCCCCCCCCCCCCCCGCCCGGGCCCCTCCCGCGCTGCGCGGAGCCGCGGCCGCTGAGTCTTCCGGCCGGCAGGGGGCCC
Organism: Macrotis lagotis; assembly: GCF_037893015.1. NCBI lineage: Eukaryota > Metazoa > Chordata > Mammalia > Peramelemorphia > Peramelidae > Macrotis > Macrotis lagotis. The sequence continues at coordinate 48,330,960 of NC_133664.1, read as the reverse complement.
CCGCCGCTGCGCGGCCCCGGAACGCCCGGCGCCTCCGCGCCTCCGCCGCTTCCTCCCGGCCGGCCCAGCCGAGGCCCTCGCCCGCCATTCCCGCGCGCCTGAGGCCCCGCGGGCCGCCCGCGCCGCCGGCCGCCATGCCGCTGGGCCTCAAGCCCACGTGCAGCGTGTGCCGGACCACGTCGTCGTCCATGTGGAAGAAGGGCGCGCAGGGCGAGATCCTCTGCAACCACTGCACGGGCCGCGGCGGGGCCGCCGGGGGCGCGGGCGCGGGCGCGGCGGGCGGGGCCGCGGGCGCGGCGGCCGGGGGCGGCGCGCCCGGCGCGGGGGCGAGCACGGCGGGCGGCGGGGGCGCGCCCGGCGGCGGCGGCGGCGGCGGCGGCCACGGAGGCCCCGGCTCGGGCTTCGCTGGCTCCTCGGCCACGGCCTCGCAGCAGAGCAATGGCGGCGGCGGCGGCGGCGGCGGCGGCGGCGGGGGCGGCAAGCAGGTGAGCGGCGGGGCGGGGCCGGGGGGGACGGGGCGGGGCGGGGCCGGGTAGGGGCGGGGCAGGGGCGGCAAGCAGGTGAGCGGCGGAGCCGAGCGGGGCGGGGCCGAGCCGGGGGGCGGGGCCCAGACGGGGGCGGGGCCGAGCGGGGGCGGGGCCGAGCTGGGCGCGGGGCGGGGGCGGGGCTCCGCGGCCCGGCCCGCTAACGGCGGCCGCTCGCGCCTGCGCCTTGATGTGTGGGCGGCAGAGCAAGCAGGAGATCCACCGGCGCTCGGCGCGCCTGCGCAACACCAAGTACAAGTCGGCCCCGGCGGCCGAGAAGAAGGTGTCCACCAAGGGCAAGGGCCGCCGGCACATCTTCAAGCTGAAGAACGTGAGTGAGGCGGGGGGGAGGGGCAGGGGCGGGGCCTCGGGGGCGGGGCCGCCTCTGCGGGGGGGGGGGGGCAGTGCGCCCCCGCGGCCCGGCCGGCCGCGCCCTCTGACCCGCGGAGCCCCCGGCCCGGCGCCCCCGGGCCCCGCACTGACGCCTGCTCTTGGCCTTTTAGCCCATCAAAGCCCCCGAAGCCGTCTCCACCATCATCACTGCGGAGTCCATCTTCCACAAGGTAAGGACAGGGCCCGGAGCCCCTCCGCCGTGCCCGCCCTCGGTGGGAGTTCAGGGGACCCCCCTCAGGCTGGCGCCGCGGCCGTGGAGGTGCGCGGGCAGGGGGCGCAGGAGCCGGGCGCCCCCCCGGGTGTCGGGGTGCCGCAGCCCCCGCCCCGGCAGTGACGGAGGGGCCAGCCGGGCAGCGGCAACATCTCTACCTTTTAACCGGATTAATCAGTCGCGAGAGTGAAAATGGATTTTCTGTCTCTCTGTGAAATAATCAGCTAACTGTAAAATTAATCTTGGACCTTAAAAAAGTGACCCATTGGCGTCCTGCTGCTGCCAAGAACGCGTGTCCTTGTGTGCTTAGAGGAGCCTTCCAACAAGATCCCTAAGACACATCGTGATGATGTTGCCCTAGTCTTACACAACTTGAAGCTAGAGCAGATCCCAGTCAAGCTTCTGACCAAAGGACCTTCCTGTGCATTTGAGTTTTAGGACATATTTTCTGTAGCCCTAGTGAAATTAGAGATACTGACCAATTTCAGAATAACACAAAAAGGAACCATGTGAACCAGTGGTATGAGGCAGCTCTGCTGGGCCCTTTATAAATATTATCTCATTCAATCCTCACAGCCCTGGGAGGCAGATGTGCAGACTACGCAGACTACGACTTGCTCAGGTTCACACCCCTCCTAGACCTAGGGCCATCTCCAGAACAAGGACCTCCTACCCTGGAATAAGGAGGACCACAGTTCCAATGTGGCCTCAGATATGAAATAATTGCCTAGCAGTGTGACCTTGAGCAAGTCACTTAACCCTATTGCCTTGCAAAAATAAAATAAAATTTTTAAAAAAGAAAATCAAAAGACCCTACACTGGAATATCATCTGGGCCATTGGAGACTTCTGCTCTGTACCAACACACTAACATATCCTTGTTGGCCTGTCTCAGAGTTGGGAGAGACCTCTGAGGCCATTTGAGTGACCTGTACATGACCAGGACTTCTCTCAACACTACTAATTGCCCTGCTAGGAAAAAAAAAGAGTAGAATTTCCCAAATCAAAACAGGCCTTCTTTCCTCCGCAAGCCCTTCAGATGTTTGAAGGTAGCCACTAACTTCTCACTGCTAAGGTCAGCTTTGGATTCTGTTACTTTTTAATAAGAGGAACTATTTGATCTTTCCAGGGAGTGTACTATCAAATTGGAGATGTTGTTTCTGTAGTTGATGAACAAGATGGAAAAACATACTATGCTCAGATAAGGGGCTTCATCCAGGACCAGTACTGTGAGAAGAGCGCAGCGCTAACATGGCTCATCCCCACCACGGCCAGTCCCAAAGATCAGTTTGACCCGGCATCTTATATCATAGGTGAGTCTGGCAAGTGCACAAGTTGCTCAGCTTGATCCCCAGGTAGTCAGGGCATTGTGGAGCCCAAAGAGCAGGCAAGGCCGAACCCTAAGACGAGCTAGAGACTTCAGAGTTTAGGCGCACAGATACCTACAGTGCTTAAGATGCAGGTGTGCACAAGGTTGCTCCAAATACCATAAGCTGCCCCTATGTATTTGCCAAAGCATTTATTATAGAGAGGATTTTGAGGACAATCCATGGAAGAACAAGGATGGCCCCGAGTTCATTCCCCAACCTCTGCCTCTTGTTGTGTGAGAGGGATTTAGGCCACATTTCTTTTTCATTGTATGGAGAGCTAGGAACCACCCGCTCCCCCTTGTACAGAATGGCTCCCCCATCACACTGTGGGAGCTCCAGAAGGGATGTTTGGCTAGTTTCCCAGTGGAAGCAGCAGTAAGCTAAAACTGTGATTGTTATAGTGACCTCTTGTCCTCTCTTTGTAAGTCTCACTTTCCCTGCTTCCTTATAGGACCAGAAGAAGATCTTCCAAGGAAGATGGAATATTTGGAATTTGTTTGTCATGCACCTTCAGAATATTTCAAGTCTCGCTCCTCACCATTCCCCACTGTTCCCACTAGACCAGAAAAAGGCTATATATGGACTCATGTTGGACCTACTCCTGCAATAACCATTAAGGAAACAGTTGCCAACAACTTGTAGTCTAGGGTGGCTTTTTAAAACTCAATTTACCTATATCCTCTATGCAAACCATTACCAGATATCCTACAGTTTACTTACTGAAATTGCTGGCTAGCTGAAGAAATCAGTTTTTTAAAAAAACCTTTCGTTATTACCAGTTAGACATATAGTAACTTCTTGAACATAGTTAGCTTTTTCTTCACTTATTTTTAATCATTTTTTAAGAATAATTCTAAAAAGGTATTTCTATAGAATAGGGTAAGATGGAATAGGATAAATGTCTCCTTTGCTGAGCTAAGATGTCTTGCAGTGGAGGCAGCCCCTGCTTTTCACAGGTGTATCTTGTCATCAGTGTAATGCTGCAGGGGCTAACTTCCCATCCCAAAGTATTTATTTGATGCTCGGTCCTTAGATTCCAGTCAGTCTTAGATTGACCAATGTCAATAAAACAAACACAAAACTATCAATGTTTTGTTAGATTTAAAATATTGTCACTGTGAAATAAACACATCCACACAGATTAAATAGGGAATTGCACAGTGACATCCATTGAGTATGTATTACTGGATTGTAACCAGGACCTGAAACTAACCTGGTGGCTAGAATCCCAATAGGGGCCTTGGGCAGTGGTCTGGGCTCACCAGATAGTTTTGTAAAAGCTTCCCAGCTTAAAGTGCCACAGGAGTGGCTCCATTGACTTGATGGTAGTTTCTTAAAGGGTGACCTCATTCCCTACCTCTTCGATTTGCTCCAAGCTGCTGCTCATTACCAGATCAGACCAAGGGCTATCAGCGCACCATGTGACCAAATCCTAATCCTTTCAAAAAGGATCTTGGAAAGAAACATTTCTCGTGAATGTGTTCCTGTGGATGGGTTGGAGCAGAGGGAGCTCAGCCCCAAGATGTGAAGCTGCCTATCTGCTGGCCACAAACTGAGAGGGGAGATTTCACCCCCCGGTTTGGAAATAGAAAAGTTTGAATATAGTCATCTGTCTTCCACCCCTTTCTGTACACACTTTGGCTTGTGTCTGGTAGGACTGATTGTAATCAAGTCTTACAGTTCATTGTATTTAATAGCACTCTACGTCTTCCACAAGAGTAGTTGTGAGTCATTGTAAATATCTTTGTAAAAATATGCTTAGAACTTTCAGATTAAACTATATTTTTCAAAACTACTTTGTATTTCATTATTTACATTTCCCTGCCCTCTCCCTCAGCTAAGCAGGATCAGTCCCACACCTACCCCAGCCACACTGCTCTCTTCTACCCCCAGATCTTCCCAGGAGGCCCCATTTGGCCTCCCTGTCCCTAACTGGCCATTTCAATCACTTGGTCACTAAGCCTTCTCATGTACCTCCCAGGGGCCAGGCACCAGCTACAACAGCAGTCCTGCTGGAGGAATTTCCATCAGAGTAGAGAACGGGAGCTGACTGCTGGGGGGGAGTGAGACCGGCAAAGAGGGCTCATGCCTGGGGCCATCAAGGGCTGGCCCACGGTTGAAGAAAGCATGATGTAAACATAAGGTAACCGGAGGAAGGCCCGAGCTGGTGGGGGGATCCTGAAGGGCTGAAGACAGAAGACGGGGTTGAGCTACATCCATGTTAGAGGGAGCCAAAGAAGGGGCGGCATAGCAGGCAAAGCAGCAGAGACATGATGCAGTCTTGTGGTAAGGAGGAAGGATGTCGGTCTGACCAGAAGGAGAATAATGCCCAAAAGGTAAACAGAAGACACAGAAAGCTCCTGGGGCTGGCTGAAGGGAATGGTGTGGTCAGAAATGTCTCAATGGGGTATTACTTTGCAGTCTGGAGTATTCAGAGACTAACAATGATCTAGGGATGAGGCCCCCCTAAAAGATGGACATTGGGTAAATGGGGTAAAGGCTTGAGTTCAACAAATTCTGTGGAGCTGAAAGCAAGATTGTGCAACTGAGAAGATAAGTGGGATGAAGGAGAATGAGGAGTCCAGGGACCTTGGAAGGACAGCAGTGCCAGGGGACAGACAGAAAGTTGGGAAGGTGGCAAGAGGGCACATTGTAGGGAAAGGTGACAAGTTCAGTTTTGGACAGTTTTCAGTGGCTCCATAACAGCATTCATTCGGCTTCAACAAACAACCTTAGGAGGTAGATGCTGTCATCTATATATCTGTGACCATTAAACCTTGGGTTACTGATGGCTATAAGAGAGCAGGGTAGCATATACAACCTTGGGGAACCCCCCATACGTAGTTACCTGGATCGTGGAGGAGCCTGAGGTCCAAAAAGCCGGGGAAGAGCTTAGCCAGGAGGAGGGAGAGACAGCAGCATCAACTTGGCAGAGAGGATGGCTGAAAGCCAGACTATGGTGGAAGAGAAGGCAGAGTACAGACTGTTGTCAAGGAGCCCAACTGAGAAAGGGAAGAGAGCCCAGACAAGAGCTGGAAGGGCTGAATAAGTCTGAAGGTAGGAGGGAAGGAACTGGTGGACGACAAGCAGCCAAGGGGATGATTGAGGAAGCAGGCTGCTGGAGGAGAGAGAGAGGATCGAAGGAGGCATCAGCCTTGGCCAAGGGGACGGGGCACCCCTTTACCACAGCCTGGGCCAAGGAGCATGATATCAAGGGGTTTTGGAGGAAAAGAGTGAGAGAAGGCTCAAATGGCCTCAGGCCATTTATAAATTTGCACATACATACATACACAAATATGTGCTCTCCATACATCGTTATATAATTTTTTTAATGTTCTTTTTGGAAGGTATTCACTGAATGCAGAATTTTAAAAAAATTTAAAATATTCTGAATTTGAAATCAAATCCAAATTTGTTTTAAGCAAAGAACTGACTGGTAAAATGAAAAATGTGACATAAAATAGTTTATTAAAATGTAATTTTAAAGAAAAAACTTTCTGAGTATGGACTAACCTCCTAGATTGAACAAATGACATGCAACCAAACTTTAAAAAAATAAGATGTGGAATAAAAAGAAGCTTGAATTAGTAGCCACAAAATAATCCCAGTTTTAAAATATTCTAGCTACCACATTTGTCTAACTATATGGTTTTGATAATGTACTGGTTAAGGAACTAAATGGGTAGATTTCTAACTCACCTCTTGCCACCATTAAAGAACAGCTTTCAGAAGCAGGCCCTCATTCTGATGACTAAATTTGCAGGTTAATTTCCAAAGAGATACAACAAAGTTGAAGTTAGACAGTATTATGTTAATATTAAAATATTTTATATTTTAGCATATAAAGCACACCAAGCCTTCATTGCTGCTTTGGTCCATTCCCTGGGGATTTCACAAACTCAGTTTCTTCAGATGAGAAATCTCTTCTAAGAATTCCATCACTGATGGGACTTGGTTGTCCAGAGACTCTTTTTTTAATGTTTTATTTGGAAAGGGTTTGGAAGTTGACAGTGATTGTAGTACTCTTTCAGGTCTCTGATGCCTTTGAAAATATTCATTAACCTGACCTCAGTTTCCTCCTCTATAAAACAGAACTATAAAATAGCATCAGGGTTGTTGCGATGATCACATAATATATGTAAAACACTTTGCAAACTAGAAATGTTCTATAAATAAGCTTGAATTATTTACTCATGGTGACTGGCCCCTGCAACTTGTAGTCTTAAATGGTCTGAGACCCTGAGAGTTTAAGTGACATACCCAGAGTCCCCTGTCTTTGGGAGAGGTAAAAATTGAACCCGGATCTTCCAGTTTTCCTGCCTGCTGTCAACAATCTAATTACAAATGCTCCACATTTTGAAACACACGGTAGCCCTTTCTCTCTAAAACATGAGCTGCTTTTGTCAGCAGACTTCATTATAAACAAGGAAGTTTACTTACCCAAACAAATCTGATTGTGGGTGTCTGAGCAAAAGCTTCTCCAAGGTCCAGGCTCCTTTCCCATCCAGAAGTTTGGACCCCAGGTCCACTTGAGTCTCCTAAGAGCTGTGGATAAATGGAAAGAAGTGATGAACTCTTGATGAACTTGAAACTTCAGAGGCTCGGCAGGCCCTCAGCTCCCAGGCCAGTGGTCATCCCTAGCCCACCCCCACTGTACCTGCAATACAAGTCAGAGGGGAGGGTGGCATGGAAAGGACGCAGGGGGAGACTGAGAGCTGAGTGGCCACGGGTTTGTGGTGGCTGGAGATGTGACTGGCCCAATGTGGACACAACATTCTGTGCTGTGACTGGGTCACAGAAAATGCCACCATGCTCTAGACTAAGAGAGAGCCCTGACAGCAGACTCTGCCCTACCCCTGGGCTCTTCTTTTATGACCAATTATCTGGTAGCCTTCCACCAAAGATCTCCTCAACACATTCATTAGTGCATCATTAATGACTGTCAATTTAATTCAACAAGCTTTGTTAAAGCCACCAGGGAAACCAGCTTGCAGGGGTGTCCTGTACCCACCCAGGAGCTCCCCAGTACATGGTCATGCCAGATGTGGCCAGCATTCAATAAAGGCTTACTATTGATGAAGGAGGTCAATGGTATTATGAGGACACACAGATGATCAATAAAGCTCAGTGACCAAACCCCAACACTCACTGCTCTCTGAACTGGTGTCAGACGTGTGGGCTTGTGGGGGGCTTAAGGAGTCTTCCTTCAGCTGCTTGGTATTTGTGAGGGAACCTCACCAGGCCTGATCGTGCCCACCCTTCAATGGTGGCCCCACTCTCATTAGACCTCTTGTAGTCTCAGCTGAAGCAATGTGGGGCCAAGCCCAAAGAGCTACAGCATGGGGCATCCTTTAGTCTACAATCCCACTGCAAGACCCACTTGTCCAACAATACTCAGAGCAGCATTTTTTTGTGGTGGCAAAGAATTGGAAATTGAGGGAATGGCTGAACAAGCCATGGTATGTGAATGTAATGGAATATCACTGCTCTGTAAGAAGAGATGAGCAGGCGGGTTTCAGAAAAACCTGGAAAGACTTATGTGAACTGATGCTGAGTGAAGGGAGCAGAACCAGGAGACTGCACATTAACAGCAACACTGTATGATGATCAGCTAGATGAGAGCTTCTCAGCAGTACAGTGTCTTTGCTCAAAGACAATTCTAAAAGACTTGGGAAAAATTAAAATAAAAGACCCAAGATTTTCATCCAGAGAAAGAACTATAGAGTCTAAATGTAAATCAGAGTGTACTCTTTTCATTTTTTATAATTTATTTTTTCTCTCTTGCAGTTTTCCCTTTTTATTCTGATTCTTCTTTCACAATGACTAATATGGAAATATATATAGCATGATTGTGTGTATATATATATATATATATATATATATATATATCACCTATATCAGATTATTTGCTGTTTTAGGGAGGGGGAGTGAAAAGTGGGATAAAGAAAATTTAATTAAAAATGAATGCTGGTGGCACAGTGGATAGAGCGAGCACCTGATCTGGAGTCAGGAGGACTTGAGTTCAAATGCAGCCTCAGACACTTAATAATGACCTCACTATGTGGCCTTGGGAAAACCACTTAACCCCATTGCCTTGCAAAAACTTTAAACAAAAGAATGCTGGCTTTCTGCCAGCTCTGCCATATTCCAGTGAGTTGCCAAAATGGCAAACACAAAAGGAAAAAGGAGAGGGACCGGATACATGTTTTCTAGGCCCTTTTTGAAACATGGTGTTGTCCCTTTGGCTACCTATTTGCGCATATACAAGAAAAAATGATATTGTAGATATCAAGAGTATGGGCACAGTTCAGCAAGGAATGCCCCACAAGGGGCAGCTAGGTGGTACAGTGGATACAGCACTGGCCCTGGAGTCAGAAGGAGCTGAGTTCAAATCCAGTCTCAGACACTTAATAATTACCTAGCTGTGTGACCTTGGGCAAGTCACTTAACCCCATTGCCTTGAAAAAATCTGAAAAAAAAAAAGGAATACCCCACAAATGTTACCATGGCAAGACTGTATATTGCACAGCATGCTACAGGCATTGTTGTAAACAATCAGATTAAGGGCAAGATTCTAACCAAGATAATTAATGTGGATATTGAGCACATTAAGCACTCTAAGAGCAGAGATAGCTTCCTGAAGAAGGTAAAGGAAAATGATCAGAAGAAGAAGCCAAAGAAAAAGGCACTTGGGTTCAACTAAAACATCAGCCTGCTCCACCCAGAGAAGCACACTTTGTGAGAACCAATGGTAAGGAACCTGAGCTGTTGGAACCAATCCCCTATGATTTCATGGTATAAAAAACTTAAAAAATACCAATAAAAGATTTGAATTTTGGGGAAAGAAATGAATGCTAAAAATTATCTTTACATATAACAATATATGGAATACTATTGGGATATAAGAAATGACGAACTGGTTGACTGGAAAGATTTGAATTTATGAAGGAAGATGCTATTTGCTTCCAGGAAAAAAAATAACTTGCAAACAGAAATATGCATAGTATGATAGATAGAGAGATACATGTATATATAAAGATATGTGTATATAAAGATATATATATATATATGTATATATTTTTCTATTTAATTGTAACCTTCTCTAGGGTGGGGTGGGGAGGGGGGAAATAAAATAAAAAATACACAGCAAAGAACAAGAGAAAACTTGGAAGCACAGAAGAGCTGGATAACTTTCTTTTTTTTTAACAAAAAAGAAAGTTTGTTTTGGCTTTTCTTGAGAAAAAGGCACACTCCAAGTCTCACAAAGGTAGTGAAGATCAAGAAGCTGCCCCAAATTGACAGTCAAGCAAGATTATATGGCCTTACGCAATCCCCTCTTCCTTCCTATCATCCCTCTCTGTCAACTCTTTGGTTAGTCTTCAGTTACATTCTACTTGTGAAAATTACCTCACCATCCAGATGGTGAGAATAACCTTCAGGTTAATAACTGTCTTATTGAAGTAACAGTCTATTTATCATCAAATAAGAGGAGTCTTATGAGCTTTGTGGGAATGCAAGGTTTTTCTCATGGGAACAGTCTACTGTTCTCCCAGTTAAGATAGTTTTATCATCAAATAGTTGACTAACTAAAAATGCAAGGTCTCTCTGGAAATAGTCCACTATTTCCCCCCTAACACAATCAGGATGGTGTCTGGCTTGGACTACAAGATCTCTCCCTCTTCTAAGAATAGTCTAAGAGTAATAGTCTATCTTTGTTTTAATGATTTTTAAGCCTGAGAGAACTTTTTTTTGAAGAAAGATTTTATTTATTTTGAGTTTTACAATTTTTCCCCCATTCTTACTTCCCTCCCTCCACAGAAGGCAGTCTGTTAGTGTTTACATTGGTTCCATGTTATACATTGATCTCAGTTGAATGTGATGACAGAGAAATCATATCCTTAAGGAGGAAATATAAAGTATGAAATAGTAAAATTACATTATAATATAATGACTTTTTTTCTAATTTGACAGTAGTTGTCATTGGTCTTTGTTCAAAGTCCATAATTCTTTCTCTGGATTCAGATGGTGTTCTCCATTGCAGATCACAGCTGGGTAACTTTTAAAACAAATTGTCGTATTTATTGCATAGATTTTCTTTTTTTTAAAGATTTTATTTAGAGTTTTACAGTTTTCCCCCTAATCTTACTCCCCCTCCACCCCCCTGAAAGCAATTTGTGTCTTTACATTGTTTCCATTTTGTACATTGATCCAAATTGAGTGTGATGAGAGAGAAGTCATATCCTTAAAGAAGAAACATAAAGTATAAGAGATAGCAAGATCAGACAATAAGATATCAGTTTTTTTCTAAATTAAAGGGAATAGTCCTTGAACTTTGTTCAAACTCCACAATTCTTTATCTGGATACAGATGGTATTTTCCACTGCAGATACCCCAAAATTGTGCCTGATTGTTGCACTGATGGAATGAGCAAGTCCATCAAGATTGATCATCACCCCCATATTGCTGTTAGGTTGTACAATATTCTTCTGGTTCTGCTCATCTCACTCAGCATCAGTTCATGCAAATCCCTCCAGGCTTCCCTGAATTCCCATCCCTCCTGGTTTCTGATAGAACAGTAGTGTTCCATGACATACATATACCACACTTTGTTAAGCCATTCCCCAAATGAAGGACATTTACTTAATTTCCAGTTCTTTGCTACCACAAACAGGGCTGCTATGAAGATTTTTGTACAAGTGATGTTTTTACCCATTTTCATCTTCTCTTCAGGGTACAGACCCAGTAGTGGCATTGCTGGATCAAAGGGGATGCACATTTTTATTGCCCTTTGGGCATGGTTCTAAAGGTTGGATGAGTTCACAGCTCCACCAACAGTGTAATAGTGCCCCAGATTTCCCACAACCCTTCCAACAATGATCATTATCCTTTCTGGTCATATTGGTCAGTCTGAGAGGTGTGAGGTGGTGCTACCTCAGAGAAGCTTTAATTTGCATTTCTCTAATAAGTAATGATTTAGAGCAATTTTTTCATATGACTATAGATTGCTTTGATCTCCTCATCTGTAAATTGCCTTTGCATATCCTTTGACCATTTGTCAACTGGGGAATGGCTTTTTTTAAAAAAAATATGACTCAGTTCTCTGTATATTTTAGAATCTTTCTTTTTTTTTTGAAAGATTTTATTTTGTTTTACAATTTTTCGCCCATTCTTGCTTCCCTCCTCCCACCCACCACAGAAGGCATTCTGTTAGTTTTTACATTGGTTCCATATTGCATAGACTTTCAAGGAAAAAAGTGATCAGTTTGAAATGGGAATTTATTGTTTTATATTGAATTCTCTCTTTATATCTTGTTGTACCCACTGAAACATTTTTTCTTTTCTAATTTTTGCATTTAAAGTGAATAAAAAATGAAAAAATAATCTAGCATAATAGGTTACCTTTATGAGAAATGAAACATACATATATGTATAAGTATATACATATACATATAAGTATTCTATTTACTACCCTTTCTTTACTTAATGTCAAAGCAAAGTTTACTCTCACTTGTTACCAAGTTCAGGATGTCCTGAGAAGTAGGTTATATGTATAAATATTGAAATAGGTTTTAAAAATCAGGAAGAAATCCATTTCCCTAATATTTTATTCCACTGGATATCTAAAAAGAAAAAAAACCCGTCTTGCATGCACTGTTTCTGAATTACCTTTGAATTTAAAAAAATGTAAAAATTGGAAGTTACCTCCCCCAAATTATTTCATATACACTTCAAACCAATAAGCATTTTTTTCTTAAAAAAGTAGTTAACAGTTATATCATGCTTACTGTGTGGCAGCACTCTTAAGCACTTTACAATTCTTCTCTCAGTTGATCCTCATAATAACCAGGGAGGTGGATGCACTTATCATCCCCATTTTACAGATAAGGCCACAGAGACAAAGAGAGATCACCCAACGGGTCCCAGACATCTATGGGCAGTGCCATGAGGCAGGAGAATGGGGCACTTGCTCCCCAGGAGGAGTGGACTTATCTCTTATTTGCCGAGTTCATGTGAGTAGAAGGGAGGGACCTGGGGTCTGTCTCATGATCAGATTCACAGAAGCAAGAACAGCCCATGTCTGCACCCCAGGCTCTCTGACTTGGCTGTTGTCGCAGGAAGGGAGCTCTTCACCAGGCCTCATTCCCAGAGGAAGGCACTAGTAACACTAGCCTGCCATTGGCAGAGTACTTCATAGGCATCTCCTTGGATCCTCACAACACAAAAAGGCAGAGGAAGGTTGAGAGCCTTGCCCATGGGGTTGGCAGTCCCTAAGTGTCTGAGGCTGAATTGGAGTTCAGATCCTCTGATGCCAGGCTCAGGCCTGGACCCACTGTGCCACCCAGCAGCCTCTAGTAAAAGTGGTACAGCACTTAGCTTTTATCTGAGACTTTTTATTTCAATTGACAAATATACTTAACACAAGAAAAATAAATCCATGAATAGGAAATTTTAGGCCTAAGTCTAAGTGTTATTCCTAGAATTCCTCCTGTCCCCCTGGGTTAGTAGGAAACCTCTCAACCAATATTAAAACTGGCCCTCAGCCAGCCTGAGCCCTGGAAGCCGGGCTGACATCTGTACCATCAGTGACCCGAGATGGGATTGACCAAGCGCTATCTGGGCAACAGCTAGGAGGACATTAAGGAGAGGAGTGACTTTCTATTATTGTTTATTTGTTAAAAAAATAAGTGCATGTTAGAACTAAAACAACAAGGGAAAAAGCCAAGGTTCCCAGATTATGATCTAGCCCATAAATATTACTGGACACCTGGTGTACAGGCAAGAAATCTTTTTTTCCCTTTTTGGGATAGAGGGCCACTATGTTATAGGGAAGAAAATTAACTAAGTTGGTTTTGCTGAACTTTTTTTTCCCTTCCTTTTTTTTTTTTTTTTTTTTTTTTTTTTTTTTTTAGGTTTTTGCAAGGCAAATGGGGTTAAGTGGCTTGCCCAAGGCCACACAGCTAGGTAAGTCAAGAAGAAATGAAGCTTACTTGAAATTGGGAAAATCTTGAACTTCCAGATATTGATTAAAATGAAGCACTGGAAGATGCTGAAATTCTTGATAGAATAACTCAGAAAATGAGACTGAGTAGATGAGGCTCCATATGATCAAGGCTGTACTGCACTAGCCCAGTGGATTTCCTTCCTTTTCTTCCTCTGTTCCCTTACTGTGTCTGGGTTAGTATAGCAGAGGGCAGATAACAAAGGCTACCCAGAAAGTTGCTCAGTTTATCTGTTCTCAAGTTTTTGCAAACTTCTCAGAAACTGTAACTAAGAGATATTCTTAAAAATACACTAATGGGTGAGCATTTCCACATGAAGAACAGAAAAAAGGATGGTGAATGAAATCACAAATCTCCATTTGGTACAACTTGCTGCTAGCTCTTTAAAAAAAGTCTCCAAGGAGTTAAGCACACAGTTCTAACCTGGTCCAGGCTCTCCCCTCTGTGGATGACCTCCAATCCAGTTTGTCAATAGCCCCTTTGGACATGACTTCTCTTCCTCCTAGACTAAGCTCTCTGAGGACAAGATCTATTGGTTTTGTTTGCTTTGGCCTTTCTTTGTGACCTTCACACTGCCCAAGTGCTTCATAAATAAACTGTTGGTCTATATTTTCCTCTAAGTAATAGAAACTTTCTTAATGTGTAGCTACATTTGGGGATTCTGTTTCAAAATGCTCAAGTGTAAAGTCAATGAATGAAAACTGACTCAACCTTTCCACTTCCAATACTCTCAACGTGATTATTCTAAGAGTAAAACCAGTTATAATACAGAGCCTTGTATGTTCTGAACTTGCCTTGATGACTTTAGAGCTGAGATACTTGTAAAAATAAGCATAAGTCTATTTCAATTTCTTCCTCAAAATTCTTAAGTGGAAAAAATATTTGCAAGTTTTGGATCAAGGCTTCTAAATTTTCATAAATTTTACAATAACACCACTATTATTTAAGATGCTTTATTATATGGATGGATGGATGGAGAAGTTTTCTACATAGGGATTTTCTACATCAAAGAAATCACACCTAGACTCTCTGACAATACAAAGGAGGGAGGGAGGGAGGAAGGGAGGGAGGAAAAAAATCATTAGGCAATGCCTGTGCTTTACAAATATCATCTCATTTGATCCTCAAAACAAGGTTGAGAGGGAGGTGCTACTATTCATCCCATTTCACAAATAAGGAAACTGAGGCAAACAGAGTTTAAGTGATTTGCTCAGGGTCACAAAGCTACTAAATGTGAAATCAAATCTGAACTCAGATCTTCCTGACTCCAGGTTCAGTGCTCTATTCACTGTACCACCTAACTAATTTTCTAATTAAAAATAACCTACTTCTAGGTATCACCTTTAAACTTGCTGAGGGATACACACACACATGTATATATGCATTTGTGTGAAGGATATACATACACATATATATCCCATGTGAGCCTCCTAGCAACCCTAGGAGACATCAAACACATTTTACAGGTGAGGAAACAGACTCAGAGAAATGAAGTGATTTGGTCAAGGTGATTTTGCTCTACTAGCAGTCTCTGAACCTCAGTCCATTGCTCCAACATCCAAGCCAGGCTTTGGTCTTCTCTGTCTTCCTGACTTTTCTACCTCCACTCTCCCAGCCAGTGCCTAGTCCTGATTCTTTCCCCTGCAGCCATGCCCATCCCACTCAACTTCCCTTTTCCTCCAGGTTGCTATCTGACTTTTGCATGTACCTGTGGAAGTCCTCATGTGGAAGCCCTCATCCAGGATGCTCCTGAAGCCCAGCATGTGGGAGCTGTGGGTAGAGGCTCAAAGTCCCCTGGGGACCCACATTCTTGAGCCATCACTGCAGACTGTGGACTGGGGTCCAGCCACAGCCTCCGTCTGACTGCCAGCTGATCTTCTCCTCCTCCTTCTCCTCCTCATTCAGGCGGGGCAGGAGAAGGGCTCACTCTCTATCCGGGTAGATCTTCAGCTGTCACTTCATGACTTTGGGGATGGGCCACAGAAGGGAGATAAAGAAGCTTTAAACTTCTCTATCAGGTTTCTGAGAGTCCTTTTTGGCCTTCACATTTAACAATCTCATAAAACATTGTTGCAGCAAGAACATCTGGGTTCCAAATTTTCTTAAGCCAAGGTCTTTATAATAAAATAATTCCCACAGTCCCCATGTTAATCTTTCATTAATTTCCATCACCCTCACCGCTGCTGTCAAGACAAGAACAAGTGATCACAGAAGCACGTTCTAAGCTACTGTAATAATCTATTAACAGCTAGGTGGCACAGTGGATAGAGCACTGGCCCTGGAGTCAGGAGAACCTGAGTTCAAATCTGACCTCAGATATTTAATAATTACCTAGCTGTGTGGCCTTGGGCAAGCCACTTAACCCCATTGCCTTGCAAAAAACAAAACAAAAAACATTCAATACCAAATGTAACCTCCAATGCTATTCCGGATCCAAGAGATATGGATGTTTTTCATATTCCTCCCTCTTGCTTACAAAAACATCATACATGTACTTTGCAAAATAAAAAGGAAATGAAAGATTTTGTTTCTAAAGACAATTTCAAAAATATAAATCAATGACTTATCACTAAAACCCTTGACTTTCAGATTTTAAAAGCATATTCTATAAACAAAAACACCTGTGCCCCTGTAAAACAATTTATGCACAATTTTAGTAACTTACTTTTTTCCCAAAAACTTTAGTTATTAACATTTTAAATCACAGGAAGCAAAATAATTCACATAAAGTAAAATACAGCTTCCTGTGGGTAAATATAATTCTCATATTCATAACAAAATATTTCAATGGTATTCTTTTGTTAACAATTCTCAAAACTTGGTGTCATTGATTATACTGTTACTCATAAATGTTTTTCCACAACTGAGATTGTAATTTTAACAACTGAAGCAGAAAACTCACTAACAATATTTCCACTATTTTGCTTAACAAAAACCCTGAGAACTGTTGTTTTTTTCACCCAGAGCCCATTGGTATTCAATCTGCTTGGTTCAATGTGCTATCATAAGACAAGTTCATTAATCACTTTTGCTCTTATGGAGTAAAGTCAAATGTATTATATTTCACAAAGGCATAGTTTCCTTATCCATTATTTTTAGAAACATCTAGGTCTTTAAAGTTAAATGAGAATTTCTTCTGGTCAAATTACTAATAAATATCATTACTTTCTTCTGATTTTTTAAATTAGAAAACATTAAAATTCATAAATTCATTATTCATGTTTTTCATAAATACAACTATAGCTTTCTAGATCAAAGTATAAATTTGTGAACCTTGCACTGAATCAGTCTTTTCAAAAATATCTAGCAAATATACAAATTTCAGAATGAAATTTCTTTATTAGAAAATGCATTTGATTCATTTTTTATTATCACTAAGAAAAATGATTATTTTCTATTTCTTTCAAAATACTTTGAGCTAAGAAAGGTAGCAGGTAAGCAATAAAATAGAAGGGTTCTTTCAAACTTTCTTGGTAACAATATTCCTTTTAATGGATTGTTTTAAACAAAGTTTATTATTTTGTTATAAACTGAAAAACTACATAGTTCCTCACTCATATTTTTTGATACAAGCTATTAGAAGGAAAAAAATTAATATTACGCTCTCATTTTTAGGTTCATCTGCTAGAAACAATTTTGTTAATTCAATATCCAAGCATTCTGGCTTTGAGGTGAAAGAGATGGTCAAATTCTTCTCCTTCCCTGATCTCAACATGATTCTGCCCTAAGATGATTTCAGGTTAACATTTATGGCAATCTTGAACACACAATTTGCTTTTATGCTTCAATCATTTTCGATTGTCTTGACCTATTGGGGGTTTTCTTGGTAAACATCTTGGAGTAGGTTTGCTATTTTCTTCTCCAGTTCATTTTACTGATGAGAAACTTGAGGCAATCAGGGTGAAGTGACTATCCCAGGGTCACACAGCCAGTAAAAGTCTTTGACCAGATTTGAACTTAGAAGATGAGTCTTTCTGACTCCAGACTTAGCATCCTATCCACTTCACTACCTAACTGCCCTACATTGTACTGAACACACAATGATAAATGTTTGTTGGCTGAATAATGGAATATATTCCTGCACCTTATGGAATAATAAATATGAATTCAATCATGAGGAGTCTTACATATAAAAGTGACATAGTAAATAAAACAGACAAAAACAATAAGCACAGTGACAACAATAAAAGTATTAAGAAATACAATGGGCAAATACACTGGGTCAAATGCAATAGACAATATTGGAATTATACTGCTGTTTATCCTTTGTCTGGAAGAAGACCATGCTATCAGGGTGGTAACACCATGACAAATACAAGAGTTGGAATTGAGTGAGGGGAGGCTGTGCTAAGTCATCAGCCTCACTTTCTCCTCTGGAGCCATCTGGGTCCAGTGGCCAGACATGAATCAGGACGACTGGAGATAGCCCTGGATGGGAGACAGTCAGGGTGAAGTGACTTGCCCAAGGTCACATGGCTAGGTCATCATTAAATGTCTGAGGCTGGATTTGAACACAAGTCCTACTGACTCCAAGTCATATGTTCTATCCACTGCACCACACTGCCTTGAAATTATACCATTAAAGTTAAAGCAACATATCCTTCCTTTTGTTAAAAACTAGCAGACTTTCCAAAACGAAAAGTGACGCATACTATTATTAATAATCTTATTTGATTTATATTTTGTGGAACATACTTTTTTTTTTCTTTTTTCTAGTTTTTTTGCAAGGCAATGGGGTTAAGTGACTTGCCCAAGGCCACACAGCTAGGTCATTATTAAGTGTCTGAGGCCAGATTTGAACTCAGGTACTCCTGACTCCAGGGCCGGTGCTCTATCCACTGAACCACCTAGCTGCCCCTGGAACATACTCTTTTTAAAGTGGTTTGGATATTTGTTAATAATTATCTATTGTGTTCAATCAAAATATATCTATTTTCTCTTTTTTTGTTTTTTTTTTTTGCAAGGCAAATGGGGTTAAGTGGCTTGCCTAAGGCCACACAGGTAGGTAATTATTAAGCGTCTGAGACCGGATTTGAACCCAGGTACTCCTGACTCCAGGGCCGGTGCTCTATTCACTGAGCCACCTAGCCACCCCTTCTATTTTCTCTTAATAAAAAATTTTTTTTCAATGGACAATTAACAATGAAGATACAATCCTTTTTTTCTCTCCAAATTTCTATTTTTCTTCTAAAAAGGTTCAAGATCCTCTAAGACAATGTAACTATACCAGATTAAATAAAAATAAAAACTAAAGACTAGGAAAATAACAGTTTCAGGCTCCCTCCTGTGGTTCTAATCTGCAAAGATCTACAAAGAAATCTCAGTGTATTTCCTGAGTGCCAAAATATTTAGGTGAAGAGTATCTTTTGCAATCTGAAAGCCTACATTGAGGTTCTCTACTGAGCTTTTACTAATAGTTCTGTGCCTTGATTATTGAAAGCGCCTAGCATAGAGCTTAATGGAGGCACTTAATAAATGTTTATTGATTTACTAATAGAGATCAATTTTGTATTATCCCTATAGTATTTGCACTCTAATAGAAAGTTCGATTTCTCTTCCAATCTCTACCTATTACATACTGGAACAACTGTTTAATCTTTATTTTTCTGATTTTTTTATTCAGATTTGGCAGAAAAACTACTTTTTGCAGCTATCAAGGATATGATAAGCACTCTAATGAATCCTAAAATTACATATAAATTTATATAAGATATAAAGTACAAATAAAAATAAAAGTATAAAAATGAAAGTATAATATCAAGAAGATAGAAATAAAAAAAGTATAAATAATAAAAGTACAAAGGAAAAGTATAAAGGAAAAAACTAAGTAAAAATCAATGATAACTATCTGGTAACTATTCATTGTAACAAAGCAACTCTGGTGACACAAACTTACTGTTCTATTGTGGGACATAAAGAGGGAGCTTAAACTATTAATACAAAATGAAGGTATCTGCAGAATTAGAGGTAGGAGTATATGAAATGCTATACCAAGGAAACATCTTAGCAAATAACTCCAAAGAAGGTTTCAGAAAGTTTGAGAAAATGAAAGATTAGAATGGAAGTAAAAAGTCCAGTGTCTTTTTTTTTTAAGATTTTTGCAAGGCAAATGGGGTTAAGTGGCTTGCCCAAGGCTACACGGCTAAGTAATTATTAAGTATCTGAGGCCGGATTTGAACTCAGGTACTCCTGACTCCAGGGATGGTGCTCTATCCACTGCACCACCTAGCTGCCCCATGTCTTTTTAAATAACATAGAAACACAAAACTGAAACATAAAGATGTAATTTAGCTTTCTGGTAAATAGGACAATGAGCAGATTGGTGTAAATCCACTTCAACCCCCCATGGGGGAGGGAGGAAATCAATTCAATGGTTGTTGATGGATGAGTGGCAGATTGTAGGGGTGGGGACAATGCTTATCATTTTGAGAAATGACCATGACGTACAACGAAAAGGCATAAATTAAACTTATTTTAAAAGAACAAAAATTTAAAATCTAAAAAATAAAAATTAGAACAGGGCTAACTTTCAGAAGTGCTTAGATGAAGTCTCCTGGACACAAAGAGTAGATGGTTACATAAAGGTTTCTTTCACTTTGGGGGCTTTCTGGATAGATAGGAAAATCTTTCTAAACAATAGCTATTTTTTCAATTTCTATTTTCTTCTACTGGAAAAAAAATGCTGGACTTGAGGAATAAATGAGAATCACATCTAAGAATACAACCTTATGTTGTATACTCAAAAGAAAATTAATTTTCAGAGGAAACCATTAGCAATAATTATTCCTTGATGAACAAATGATCAAAAGAGAGCAATACAAGACATCAATAGTCACATGAAAATATATTCCAAATAACTAATAATTAGAAAAATTCAAATGAAAACATCTATGAGGTTTTATCTCTCATCTCTAAGACTGGCAAAGATAATTGATTTTTTTTTAAAGAGATGTTGGGGGGGGGGGTTGTGGAAGACAAGATACATGAAGGCAAAACTGGAGACGTGAACCAGTCCAGGAGAGTGATACCTTAGTTATTAAACTGTTACTGTTCTTTGACCAGAGTTCTGCCACTAGGCTTAGGTAACAAAGAGATCAAAGGAAAAAAGAAAAGGACTTGTTCTAGGTATAAATGTAGGAGATCAAAGAATAGTGTAGTCAAAGAAAAAAATAAAGTGGGCTGTTGAAAATATATATATATTTTTAATGAACAGAAGTGACCAGAAATAAGTTCAGAAGGAAATAGAGACAAACCAATCAGTTTTAAAAGTATGCTGAATTTAATATATATGTTGTATTTTTAAAAGTAATAATTATTAGACATTCATGATTTCATATATAATTTCTCTCTTTTCTGTTCCACTTTGTGTGTGTGTGGAAATTGTTTTTTGGAGCTTAAGAGTAAAACAAAATTTAATTTAAAAGAACCAGTATGCTAAAAAGTACAAAATGAAAACAGATAGCATTTAAATAGTACTTTTAAAATTGCAAAGCTGAGTGTTTGTGTGTATGTGTACATATGACCTCATCTGATCCTCACAACACTCTTGTGGGATAGGTAAGGGAATTTGAGTCTCTAAGAGGCTGAGTGACTTCCAAGTGCCATGGCTAGTGTTGAACCAGGATTCACACTCAGGGGCTGACTCCAACAACTACTTTCATCCACGGTACTACATATGTATTACAGTTAGATGTTTTGTAGTGAATGGAGTTAAGGCCTTGGGGGTTAGGAAGGCCTGGATTCAAATCTGGCTCTAACATTCGACTGACTTTGCTCATCTATTTATGGAGGTGGACTTGGTGACCCCCAACATCCTTTCTTGCTGTGAGCTGCTCCACCTGCATCCCCCCCAAGCCTCAGGACTGACTGTGAGGCCCAGACAGATCAAACATGGGAGGCCCCAGGGTCTGGTTCTTCCAACTCAGTGAATTAGGTCTCTGGGTCTGTTAACATCACAAATTCCTAGAACTTCTAAGGAAGACAACTTTCTAGTGGATGCCAGTAGCTTCCCGCCCACGTCTACCTGCATCTCTACTGAAGTGAGGTAAGGGGTGTAGAAATGAACGACCCAGCCCTCAAATGTGCCTCCACCCTCAGCCCAGTTTCAACAGTTGTAATAAGAACTCCTGTCTTCATTTCTGTTCAGTCTTTCCGTACTCCTTTGCTCTGTACCTGTGACCAGAAGCTCTCTGCTGCCTGACCTTGGGGGGAGGGCTCTTGTCAAGGAGTCCCCTTTATTTGGGCAGATGCCCTTGAGCTACTTGAGCACTGATACTTTAAGGGATCAGTGCCCCGGTTCCAGGGTTGTAAAGGGGTTGGGACTTCTGCTTTCCTGAGGTCCAGGCTTGCTGGCTAAGTTTCCTCACAGTATGTAGGATCATTATTATTTTCACCCATAGGGATGAGAAAACCGAGGCTTGGAAGGCAGGCCTTTCAGCTGGGTTACTCCTACAAGGGGGCTTCTCCTTCCATGGTGCCTCTCTGCTGGACCCGTGACTTCAAAAGTTTAAGTTTTTCACCACTTCAAACCACCTTCACACAGCACACCCAAGGTAATTTAAAAATCTTTTTTAATGTACTCCAATTTCTTTATTTCATCCAATTCTTTATGGACACTAAGCACAATTTGTGAAAAAACATTCTTGAACCAGAATTCAAAGTAGCACAGAAAACTAAGCCACAAACAGATGCTTTCTTTGAGTATCAGATGATTCCTCCAACAGGCTTTGACATGGTCAAGAGTAAAGGAAAGGCACAGATCTACTGAGCTTTGTCCTTCAATCTCCAGGATCCAGTCCCTGGGCAGCATTTCCTTCAAATTTGAGCTCCTGTGGCCTGAGAGGATCCACCCCCAGGGGTCAGCAAGCCCAGGGGTTGGCCTCTGCAGATTCCCTGAGCCTTGGTCTCCACTGCCCTGACCACATACAGGGCTTCTCCAGCTGCACTTCACGGGCACTGCCCCCAACAACACTAAGATGAGGTCTGATCTCCTTAAAGAGGTAGAAATGGGAAGAGGGACAGGGAACCTGGGCTGGGCTCAGCCCTCAGGCAGTAACAACAAAGGAGGGTGGATAATATACTCCATGCTTTCCATCTCGAAGAAAAAAAAAGATGGCGATTTTCCTATTTCTGTATGTTGTATTTTTTTGTCTTCTTCTCCCTTAACTAGTACGTGGTGATGATTCAATATTTTAACAGATGCAGGGGGAAAAATGCCTTTTATGGTTGATCAGAGATCATTAAATATCTTAGCAAATAGTTAAAATTCTCCCATTACCCAATTCCAAGTGGCATCAATTGTGCGGAAATGCCATCTTTGTTATTATGAAAAGAACCTATCATCTGCTAAGTGTGTAAGACAATATCATTTATTTCCAAAATGGTCCTCTAAATCATGGAGTCAGTAGAGAGCAAAAACAATGAACACATTTTCATGAGAGAACTGAAGGTGCTGCTATCGATGATTTCCAAAAAATACACATAACTACAAATTCTACAAAGGGACAAATAGATACATCATTCATTCAATAATATTTCATGAAGTGCTTAATATTAATTTACAGGAAATAAAATACAGAATGCAATTTTGGAAATAAATTATTCTTCAATATTAAATAATAAGTAATTCTGATCATTAAATAATCTCAATATTAACAAATCTGTCATCATTTGAACTTGATTTGTTAAGTTAAAAGAGAAATTTACAGACACCATTTAAAAAATTTCAGTGCAATGGCACACCACTTCTAGATTAGAAAAGAATTATGCTAATGTTACTTTTTGGCCTGGTCGAAAAGTTGTTCCACTCTGACTTTTCCTCTTCTTTGGATTTTGAAAGTTATCATAGCTATGGGGGGAAAAATACAATTAGTACTTTTCTAACAACAATGTTACACTGATAAAACTGCTAACTGTACAGAATCAGTTCTACGTTTTGAATGCTAGATGTATGAAGTTCTAGTCATACTTTCAAAGAGAGGATTTTCATGACATATTTTCAAGTATTTCAGAATTAGACTTTTCCGATAACTGCACTGCTTCTTTTTAAAGAATTGATTAAAAACCCATTTCTGAGAACTAGTGACCCCAGAGTCATTTTCCCCAAACTGATCTGAAAATATAAACATGAATTATGATTTCTGAAATAAACTGATTACATAAAGCATTTCAAATGATTAACTATATTAGAAATATTAATATCGGGGTGGCTAGGTGGTGCAGTGGATAGAGCACCGGCCCTGGAGTCAGGCATACCTGAGTTCAAATCCAGCCTCAGACACTTAATAATTACCTAGCCGTGTGGCCTTGGGTAAGCCACTTAACCCCATTACCTTGCAAAAAACCCCAAAAACAAACAAACAAAAAAAAACACTAAAAACTAAAAAAAGAAAAAAGAAAATAAATATTAATATCTAAGTTTCTAAATCATAAGTTATCACTTACAGATCAGTAAAATTCTTCCAGTCATCTGGACTAATGGATGGTCTTGTATTACTGAGGGCAGTGATTAAATGAGCCTGGCTAATGGCTAATGCATTCTTACTTGGTCCTGGCTGAGCAGTGGTAACATCCTCCTTGAATTAAAAACATAATGACAAAAAGTTAAATTAGTGACACAAATACTTCCAAGATATTACTTTTACTTATCAATTTTTTCCCAAAGATCATGAAGTTGGGGGCAGCTAGGTGACACAGTGGATAGAGTACTGGCCCTGGAGTCAGGAGGACCCAAGTTCAAATCCAGCCTCAAACAAGTAATAATTTGCCTTAGCTATGTGTGACCTTGGGCAAGTCACTTAACCCCACTACCTTAAATAAATAAAAATTAATCAAAAGATAAATTTGACAGGGGATAATAAAGGTCATAAAATCATATACTTCAGAATATGCCAGAATATTGGAATTATAAGACTTTGATGATCACCTCAATTCCCTTATTTTATACATGAAAAAAATCTCCTGTTAAAATTATATAAAAAATACTAAGCACAAATTCAGTATGAATTTATAGACTGTAAAAACCATACTCCATGTTGGCCCTTGTATCTCTCTTTAATGATGCTGATCTCTGCCTTCATTTGATCTCTCTGCTCCTGTGTGAGCTCTTGAAAACCTTCTTGGGACGACATCCTGAACATTGGGGGGTGTGAAAGCATCTGCTCTCTTCCAGTTACTCCGGCAAAATCATGAGACGTGGAGCTAGGACCTGAGAGGCACTGAGAGCTCTACAGAGGTGTGTGGGAGGAGAAAAAGAGGATGTAAACAATTATTGAACTAGGACATCTTTCATGAAAAAAATATGTCAAACCTAAGCCAAGCTAAATATTTTCACAAACTATACAGTAACTAAAAGTGCTTAAAAATACCTTCTAGTAATATTGAAAGGGACTAGAGCTTTATCTTGTGGTGGTGGGGGCCTTTGCTTTCAAGTCACAGGTGACAGACCTCACTTTATCTCTTTTTGTAACAACCTCTAGATTATTTTAGAATTCAAATGGACCCACATTACCCTAGCTTTAATTTCACAGTGAATAATTACATTAAGGTTCATTTATTTTTACTTTAAATCTACCATTTTTACATTGTTTATATTATACTGAAGAATCCCCGGAAAAGACTATTTGTCTTTCATTTAATTTTGCTTTTGAATTTGAACTTGTTAATTTTGGGATCTAGTTTTAAAAAAACTATCTTAAATACAAAGTTCAAGGAGAACAAGGGTCCAGGTAATAAACAAATTTGATTCTGTTTCTTTAAGAAAATCCTCTGGGAACCAAACTTAAGAATTATTTGCAAATCATTAGGCAAAGTCTAAGTTGGTGTTCCATGTCCATTCCTGGTTATCTAAGGAGTTAAAAGTTTAGGAGACCACAGTTTAAACACCTTCCACCTAGGAGCTTCACTCTCCCCTCAGGTTTGTCTTCACAAGCAGTGAAAACAACCAACTACAGAACAAGATCAATCAATCAGCCAAAACTTGAGGGTAAAACTAGCTATATGGAGGTGAAGGCATCCTTCCTTAATGTGACTCCTCCACAGGGATATAGTTGGGGAGAAGGGAACAAGAGCCCAACTTCACACAGACTGTGGTCTCACATTTGGAAGCATTTCATACCAGAGAAGTCTATGAGCTCAGGGATGAGGAGGACACATTTAAACCTGCACAGTGAGAACAAAGGATGGCTCCCCCAGATACCAGTTCAGAAGAAGTTCCATTTCCTAGTTCCGACTCATAAGAGCTTCCAAAGTAGAGCCGATACATGTTGAATTTTGATTCTTCAGGAAGCAGATCAGACATCTCTAGAGAAACAAGAGACTGTTCTAGGCCACACTCTCCATCTCCAGCTGAATCATCAGAGCCACTACTATGATTAAGGAAAACCATTGAAGACAGGCTGAGGTCACTGTCAGAACTGGAACCAATATCCTAAAATTGCCAAAAACAAGAGAGCCTTGCAATGATTGAAATAATCCTTCTCTTGAATATAACCACCATTGTAGATACTATAATAGAAAAAATAAAATTCAAGGAAGTCAAAGCACTCATGTGCTTTCATGTTTCATAACCCCCCCCCCCCCCGATTCTCAAATACATTTGGGACACAGGGAAATAAAAAGATGAACTATATACTTAAGAGATGTACCCATCTTCCCCCAAAACACTGATGGTAAAGCTTATAGGTAGTCATCTTGATTTTTAATGTTTAATGCCTAGTGAATTATTCTACTTTTTGTCACAATGGAATGAAAATTGCATAGTTGGAACTTCTGTGGGAACTAGTACTGGGACTTTCACTGGGTAGTTAACAAACCAACTTATCAAAGAATATTTATTAAGTGCCCCACATATGCCAGGGCCCCGAGTAAAGCTATGAATACAAAAGGAAAACAGTCCCCATCCTTAAGAAATTAAGTTCTTCTGGGGATACCACATGTTCATAGATAAATTAATGTTCTGTTACATACACAAAAAGCAACACCCTGATTTGAAGGGTGGGTAGTAGAATCATAACTGGGGGTATCAAGAATATCCTCTGGAAGGTGGCAGCCCTTGAGCTAAAGCCTTAAAAGGAGCTTTGGGCTACAGAAGGAGGGATAGCATTCAAAGAATGAGGGCACTGAGGGAGAAAGGGAGTGTCCCATGACAGGCTGTGAATGTATCCTGGAAGAAATTCAGCTTTGAAGGGTTTTAAACAGCAAACACAAGGAGTTTGTATTTTATGCTAATAGCAACAGGGAGACTTTGGAGCTCCTTGAGAATGGGAAGGCTGAGTGAAATGAAAGCATTTGAAAAGAAATAAACTCAAGTTCACAAGAATAAAATTATTTTGATATTCTCCCATCAATAACATAGATAGTTTTTACTACAGGTAATGAATCATGTCAGAGAACTCTACAAGTAATCGTCATTAGAAAGGCTGCATCCCCCATCTCTCCAGTGACCGTACTTGTGACAAGCCTGCTGTCCGCCTGCCATGGATGGCCTCAAGCTGAGCATTGTAGAGCAGAGCTTTCAGATCTGCACCTGTAAAGGAACCGGTGGCTGATGCTAAGTGCTCAAGGTCTACGTCATCCATCAGAGGCAGAGAATCACTAAGGACTTTTAAAATTTCAAGACGAGACACCTGAACAGAAAAATAGAAGGCAAAATGAGAATATCAATTATTGTTCTGAGCATATTTTTCATTGCCCATTTCCCATTTTTCTTGATGCAATCTAGTTTCAAATTATAGTACATCCCAATGTCCCAAGAACTGAAACTGCAGGTGACCCAAAGAGCATAAGAAAGACACATGATGGGTATTAAATATATGCTATGGAAACCTGGAAAATTGCGGTAAAGAATTATTAGCTTGGGAATAAGAGGGCCTGGGTTTGAATCTCAATTTTGCTAGATAATTATTAAGTGTCTGAGGCCAGATTTGAATTCAGGTACTCCTGACTCCAGGGTCGGTGCTCTATCCACTGTGCCACCTAGCCACCCCTACTCTATGTGATCTTAAAAAAGTGACTTAATCTCTCAGTCTCAGTTTCCTTATCTGTAACATGACAAGGATTCCATTAAGTCCCCTTCCTGATCAAAATCTAGGATGCTAGGAAAAAGGACATGGGTAAGAAGTGGCATAAAAGAGAACACCTGGGGGCGGAGCCAAGATGGCGACAATAAAGGATCGAGTCTTAGGCGCTCTCTGATAAAACTCATAAGCTAAGGACTCTAACTAAACTTTCCAGAGACAGACCCCACAGAGGGACCCAATGAGGCAGTTCTCCTACTCAAGGTAACCTGGAAAAGAGCAGAAAGGCTCTGCTTCCCAGGGTCGGAGGGGAGGCCCGCCAGAGGGGTGGCCCACCGGAGTGAAAGAACCTCAGCCTCCTGGAGGCAGCCCCAGGGCGCTGGGAGCTGAGACTCACAGGAGTGGGGGAGTCTCCTGAGCTGCACTCCGGGAGCACCGGGCACAAAGTGGGGGAACAGCGGGTGACCTCTGCCAGAGAGAGCACGTGGAGCCCAGCCCTCAGGGCACACAGCCAGCAGCTTGGTCTTTCCACAGCCCAGACCAGGAAACAGAAGCAGGAGGAGCAGAGTAAGCAGGAGCCCCCAGGGCATGAGCCCCCAGGGCATGAGCCCATTGAACCTAGGGAGGGGAGTGAAGAGAGAGACTGCAGAGCTTTGTCCTCAGCCCCAGGAACAGGACTCTGGGGTTCTGACCACATTCAGATCCTGATCCCAGTCTAGGCCCCCCCCCCAACTCAGCCCCTTGGCAGAGGGGGGCGCTTATGGTCATTCACAGACCTGGAGGGAGGACAGAGCGGCACACACTGAGACCCTTGTGGGAGTGTCCCAAAAGATCAGGAAGCACTCCAAAACAGGGGCAGGCTGGGAAAAATGAGCAAGAAGAGAAAAAAGAGGAACACAACTGAGAAATATTTTGCAAATGAGCCCAAGAAGGATCAAAACACTCAGTCTGAAGATGAGGAAGCACAAGCTCCTGCATCTAAAGACTCCAAGAAAAACAGAAATTGGGCTCAGGCTATGACAGAGATTAAAAAAGACTTTGAAAAAATCAAATGAGGGAGTTAAAAGAAAAACTGGGAAAAGAAAGGAGAGAGATGCAGGAAAAACATGAAAATGAAGTCAGCAGCCTAGTCAAGGAAATAAAAAAAAAAATGCTGAAGAAAATAGCATGCTAAAAGCCAGCTTAGGTCAAATGGATAAAACAGTTCAAAAAGTTATTGAGGAGAAGAATGCTTTAAAAAGCAGAATGGGCCAGATGGAAAAAGGGATAAGAAAACTCTCTGAGGAGAACAAATCCTTCAGAAAAGAATAGACTTCAGGGAGACTGATGAATTTGCCAGAAATCAGGAATCAATACTTCAAAACAAAAAAAATGAAAAATTAGAAGAAAATGTGGAAATATCTCATTGAAAAAACAACTGATATGGAAAACAGACTTAGGAAAGATAATTTAAAAACTATTGGAATACCTGAAAGTCATGATCAGGAAAAGAGCCTTGACATCATTTTCAAAGAATTACTACAGGAAAATTGCCCTGATATCCTAGAAGCAGAGGGCAAAATAGAAATGGAGAGAATCCACCGATCCCCCCGAGAAAGAGATCCCAAAAAACAACCCCAGAACACCCAAGTCAAAGAGAAAATATTACAAGCAGCCAGAAGGACACAGTTCAAATATTGTGGAGCTGCAGTCAGGATCACACAGCACTTAGCAGCAGCTACATTGGAAGCTTGTAGGGCTTGGAATACAATATACCGGAACGCAAAAGAGATTGGAATGCAACCGAGAATCAACTACCCAGCAAGGCTGAATGTCCTCTTCCAGGGAAAAAGATGGACTTTCAATGAACCAGGGGAATTTCAAATGTTCCTGTTGGAATGGCCAGAGCTGAAGAAAAGGTTTGATCTTCAGATACAGGACTCGAGTGAAGCATAGAGAATGGAGGAGAGGGGGAAAATATGAGGGACTTAATGATGATGAAATACATGTATTCCTGTATAGAAAAATGACACTGATAATACTCATATGAACCTTCTCAGTTAATAGAGCAGGTAAAGGGAGCTTTTATAGTTGAAGCACAGGAGAAAGCTGAATTCGAAGATAAAATATGGTGTAAAAACGGAGTTAATAGAAAAAAAGGGAAATGTAATGGGAGAAAGAAAAAGGAGAGGGGGGAATAGGCCAAGATATTTCATATAAGACTTTTCTTTATTATAATGAGCTATTGCAATGATATGGAAGGGGGGAAGGCAAGGGGGAATGAGGGAAACTTCGCTCTCATCAGAGGTGGCTAGGAGAGGAAACAGCATATATACTCAGTGTGGTATAGGCATTCAGAGTAAGGAGAGGGGGCGATAGGGGGAAGGGGGATGTGAGTGATGGAGGAAAGGATGGACCATGGGGGGAGAGTGTTCAGATATAACACATTTTCTTTTTTACTTATTGCAAGGGGCTGGGATTGGATGGCCTGTCCAGGACCACAGGGCCAGGTGGATTCTGGGCCTAAGGGGTGGTATGGGGACTCAGGGCTTCTTGGACCCAGGGCCAGGGATCTGTCTGCTGTGCCACTCAGCGACCCTACAGCAGAGTCAGAGTGAAAGGAGAGAGAAAATATAGTACATGGTAGTGGAGAAATACTGAAGGAAGGAGTTGCAATCAGCAATGGCAATGGTGGAAAAATATGGAAGTAATTTTTGCCATGGACTAATCATAAAGAATGTGATCCACGCACAACAGAGTTATTGGTGTTAGAACAAAGACTGAAGCACATTTTTTAATATTATTATTATTTTTTTGGGGGGTGCAGGGCAAATGGGACTGAGTGGCCTGCCTGGGGTCGCATAGCAGGGTGATCCTTGGGTGTCTGAGACCGGATTGGGACCCAGGTACTCCTGGCTCGAGGGCCAATGCTCTGTCCACCACCCAGCCACCCCTACTATTATTACTATTTTACTATTTTATTTTATTTTGGGTCTTTTTTTTTTCTGCAGGGCAGTGGGGGATTGGGTGGCTTGCATGTCACACAGCTGGGTGATTGATTGTTGTGTGTACGGGGGGGCCGGATGTGGGCTCAGGTGCTCGTGGTTCCAGGGCTGGTGCTCCGTTCATTGCGCCACCTGGCCAATACCTACAATTATTATTATTATTTTTTAATTTTAATTTTTTTCTCTCCCCTTTACTTTATCGCTGAAGCAAGTCTATATTTATGGGGGGGGGAGGGGGTATCTTGTTTGCTCTTAAACAAGAATATTCTACTAATGTAAAAATAACATTAATTGTACAAAATGAGAATAAATATTAAATTTAAAAAAAAGCAAAAAAAAAAAAGATCACCTGAAAAAGTATGACTAGAAAAGGAGGTGGGACAAGTGCTGAGCTGAACATTAGGAGCTTAGAAGAGGAAGTCTCCTAGCACCTGGAAGGCAATCTCAACAGCTGGAGATAGTTACAAGAGCCGATATTCATCAATGACAGTGCAATCTGAAAATGGAAACTTCCTTTTTTAAGTGAATTTTTAAGAATTTTCCAATACACTTTTATCAAAAAATAAAAATTACTTTCTATAAAGGCTACTTTCCTTGTTAACCTTCTGCAAAAAGGAAAGGAAAAGTGTAAGAAAATGAATGAAAATCGTAAGTTCTTCTTATGTCAGAATAAATTTCTTGAGGAACTGGGCAAATATCAAATTTATAATCCTATGTTTAACAAGAGTTATGCAACATCATAAAAATCACACCAGGGGTAGCTAGGTGTCAGATACAGAATGGCCCTGGAGTCAGGAGGACCTGAGTTCAAATTCAGCTTCAGACAGTAATTACCTAGATGTGGGACTCTGGGCAAATCACTTTAACCCTATAGCCTTGCAAAAACAAAACAAAAAAAGTCTCTAACTGAACTAACTGAAAATGAAACTCAGAAATTTGCTTATATATTTATAACATTTGGGTTCAATGTTCACATATATATTTTCTCTTTTTTAAAAGGTCCAAGTTGTCAATTGTCAATTAGGCCAATTAGGTGAAGCAGTAGATAGAGAGCTAGGCTTGGAGTCAGGAAGACCTAAGTAAAATCTGGCCTCAGACACTTACTAGCTGTGTGACCATGGGCAAATCACTTCACAGTTGCCTCAGTTTTCTCATCTGTAAAATGTGCTGAAAAAGGAAGTAATAATCTACTCCAGTACCTTTGCCAAAAAAATCCCAAACAGGGTCAGAAAGACTCAGACACAACACTAATCCATTAAGAATGAGAACTCTGAGGATAGAACTGAGGAGTAAAAACCTAATCTGGAATCGAAGTACATCTGTTCTAACTGGCCAACCATTCCAGAGCTTTTAGCTTCTTGGGGCAATAGTTAAAAGAGACTTCACATCTTCTGCAGAATATATTTACTCAGTGAATAAAACATGAACACAAAAGTTCCAAGGATTATTGTTTTTCATTTATTGTTTTTCATTTGTTTTCAAGCCTTTTTGACCCCATTTGGGTTTTTTTGTGGCAAAGATACTGGAGTGGTTTGCCATTGACTTCTCTGGTGGATCCATTTTGTCCAGCAATCAGAGAAGTGCCTAAAGGTCTTCCTACTTGCCTCTTGAATCAGAGTTCTATAATGCCTTAGAAGCTGAGTGGTCTCTAAGTTCTTAGTTGCCTTCTAGGGTCAAGGGTTGACAGTAAAAATGTCAGTCCTCTTATGCAACTGCAAGACCACTGTTGTTAACCAATGGAAATAAAACTCACGAGAACTACATAACATGTGCTGATTGGGACCATATAGAAGAAAGGATCACCTCGTCAGGAGGAGGACAATAAACACATTTGTCTAAACGACCAGGCCTAAGCAGGGCAGGGTCAATCAAATCAGGACGACTAGTAGCAGCCAATACATAAACACCTGAAGAAAAAGAAAATTATAATTATGATTTGACAACTTTTTTGTGTGGGTGTAGAAAAAAGAAAACTGAGCAAGGCCAATACTTACCATCCAAACCTTCTACCCCATCTAGTTGAGTCAGGAGCTGGTTAACCACCCGGTCTGTAACTCCCGTGTTATCGTGACCTCGGCGAGGAGCAATGGATTCAAATTCATCAAAGAAAAGGATGCAAGGCTTGGCAGCCTGTGCCCTGGAAGAAACACAGTTAGGTCCTCATCAAGTCTGAGAATTTAAAAGGACTTTTTGTGGCAGTAAAGACTTGGAAATCAAGCAGATGCGAATGGTTCCATGAATGTGATGACCTGTGGGCTAATAAATGATAACCACGAGAGGGAGAGAGAAGCAGGGAAAGACGTATGTACCTGGATGCAAAAAGACTTAAGCAGATCCAAGAAAACAATATAATAACCTAAGAGCCAAGTGCACAGAGGAAATAAAAGGGAATTCTGCCAGATTTCAAAGGAAAAACTTGGTCCCAAGGAGAGATATGAGGAGACCTCAATTCCTATGCATGGGAATTGTTTTGGAGGTTTGGGAATGGGTTTCATAGGTATGGAATGTTGAAGACAATGTTTTTTTTTTCTTTGTACTGATCAGTTATGTTGAATGCTTTTCTCTTTTTTTCGTTTTAATAGAATTCTATAGGAATAATACACATTATAATTCTATAGGAATAGGGAAGGGAAGATTCAGGGGTAAATTTAGGTAGTATAAAAACAAAAGAAATTAATAAAAATCTACTAAAAATAAATCAAAAGTGCAAAACAAATTAATTCATAAATCCTAGTACCATAAAGTTATCATGGTAGATAAAACATTTGCAAATAATGATAATTAGAAGTTCAATTTTTTTCTCTTTTACTGTTGGAAACCATGGTTTTGTAGCTTGATCTATAATACAAAGAAATAATCAGTATATGGTAAAGGAAGAATAAAACTATCTGTGTTTAAATATAAATCCCAATAAAAACGTCAATTTACAATTAACAAGCATTAGAATACAAGGATCTCTGACATCCAAGTTAGCTAATAAAGCTCATGAACACTAACTTTATAAACAGAAAGTTATCAAAAACCTCTTACCAATAATGAAATATTGGTAAATATTTTTTATCTTAAAATAAAACAAATCTGTGGAGAACCAACCTGATAAAAATATCTCGAACAGCTTGTTCACTTGCTCCAATATATTTACTGAGAAGTTCTGGCCCCTATCAGAGAGAATAGAATTCTATTAGTGTTCAAAACAAAGTTATCACTTCCAAATGGAATCTCTTCCTGGTTATCAAAAAACATTCTGGGGGTGGCTAGGTGGTGTAGTGGATAAAGCACCGGCCCTGGAGTCAGGAGTACCTGGGTTCAAATCTGGTCTCAGACACTTAATAATAATTACCTAGCTGTGTGGCCTTGGGCAAGCCACTTAACCCCATTTGCCTTGCAAAAACCTAAAAAAAAAAACAAAAAAAAAAACCCAAAAAACATTCTGAAGAGATCCACCACAGGTTTAAAAATCCAAAGACAAGGTCATGGGAAATTCAAAAATTAAAGACAAATGAACTGGTCTCTCCCATATTTAAAATGATGACTGAGTTCTTTAGCATACTCAGACTTGTAAGACAGTGGCTACTTGGCATCACTCATGTGATGCCCTCTGGCACCCCGAAAAGGGAAGCCTTCCAACATGACCCCAGAGAGCCCGGAGGCTTCTGTTGCTGGCCACAGCATCTTACAATGTTGTTTATTCCAGAATGGGGGCGATGCAGGGGACCTGGGACTGTGATTTGCCCTGGAGGAAGGAAGATACTGAATTCTTTGGCTATTATCTTCATCTCCTGAGACCAATGTATGCATGTTTTTAAAAGGAAAAGGAAGATAAAGTATACTTTTCTCAAAGCAAACTTTTAAATTCAAGTGTAAACAATTTAAAATTTAAAAGTAAACCAAAATACTTCATTTGATAAATTTTTAATGTTTATTATTTTTCAAAACTGAGACTAATGCTATTGGAAATGAATATTCTTTAATATGAATTGATCAATGATGAAACATAAACTAGAGACCCAGTAGTACTCAAGACAACCACAATATACAATTAATCAAAATTTCTGATAATATGGAAATTATTGTTACAGATCATTTATATGTAATACACACACACACACACACACACACACACACACACGCGCATCCTCTCTCTGACCTGAACCAGTTTAAAACTGTCTTATGACTTTGGACCACTCTGTATAAACTATTGTTTTTGTAGTCTTAATTGTAAGTCTACAAGTTTACAATAAAGGTCTAGAGCACAAGAAGGGATGCCCCTTTCTTTGACAAAAACTAAGGATTTTCACTCTAGATATTAGCTAGTTCTTTTCATGAAATCTTCCTATTAACAATCCATCCTACAATGCAATAGACTCTAGTTGGTAAGATTAAAAGTTCTTCAGTCTAAAGGAAGAAGCAAAATCAAAATGTAGACAATATACAATGAAAGGTAAACCTGGAAAATGTAATATATCAAAGAAAATGTGCTGCAACTTTGTTGTAAAGACAAATACAAATAGGAAAATTGATCATTGTGGAGTCTGGAAAGAAAGAAGATGGAGAAGAGGGATTTATCAGGACTACCCAGGAGGGGGGATGCTCCCTGACTTGGAAGGTATATCCCAAAGGTAAATAAATATAATCTCTTTCTGGCATTAATCAGTCTCGTGTGAGTATGTATTACAGGCCAGTTATCTCAGAACCTAAATAAAAGAGCCAAATCAGTGTATGTGTGTTTGTGTATACCACATATACACACATGTGCATGTATGTGAACACATATATCTACATGCATATCTACAAACATCAATAATTTGCTCTTGTAGGATATCATTATAGATAAAAGCTTTCTAAATCATAATGCCAAACTTCCAGAAAATAATTTGCTCTCATAGAATATCATAATCAAAGCTTGCTAAATAGTAAGACTGACTCCCAATCTCTCACGCACCTGCTAGCCTGTACAATATTTAGCATACCTTGATACTGATAAAATTCATCCCACTCTCTCGTGCAATTACTCCAGCTATTAATGTTTTTCCAGTTCCAGGAGGACCATACAACAGTATTCCTGTCCTTTGTCGGATAGGCAAGTTTGAAAATAAATCCGGGTACTGAAAAATATGGCAAAAAAGCTGAATTCTAAAACTGAAATGTGATCAACCAACAGTCAAAATGCATTTAGAAAAAAATTTTTCAGATTCAGTCCAAACTGCACCACTTGTTTAAATGCAAAGCGTGGCGACAATAAGGTATTTATGTTAAGAGGCTAAAGTTCTGAATGAAACTGACAAACTATTTTCTACATATAAAAATATAGGAAAAACAGATTAATTAGTAGTATTTGCTGCACAAGAATTAGAAGAGTTCAGCTAGCATTTTCTATCTTACCCTCTTCCTTGCCTTCTCAGGTTATATATTACATTCTTGAAAATAAAGCATAGCATTAAGAAAAAAAAATCACTGTATGACATCTGCTGGACTGTAGAGTCTATAAGGGCAAGATTGCAACTTAATTATTTTTATATCCCTCAATGACAAATACAGAATCTTCTATGTAATGGGTATTTAGTAAATGGATGATTATGAGTATTACCCACTCTCCCCTTATACATTGATTTTGATTTTGTCACATCACAAAAGATATCAGCTCAATATCAAATCAGCCCTGACAGCTGGTGGTGAGTGGTCAGAGCTTGGTCAGGATTCCGGAAGACCTGAGTTCAAATATGACCTCAGCTATTTATCAGCTGAGTGTTCCTGAACAAATCATTTGGTCATTTAGTCTCTATTTACCTCAGTTTCCTCATCTGTAAAATGGGGATAATTAATAATAGCACCTGCCTCCAGGGAGGAGCCAATGGGATAATCTCTGAAGTAAATAGGATAAGTACTAGGCACCATGCCTAGACATAAGGGGTTTCTCATCCTCATCATGGTCTTCAGGCACAATGTAGGGCCTGAACCCCTGTTGATCATCCCTTTTTGAGGTGACTTGACAAAGGGCCTGACCCACAGTAATAA
This sequence comes from Macrotis lagotis, assembly GCF_037893015.1. Lineage (NCBI taxonomy): Eukaryota > Metazoa > Chordata > Mammalia > Peramelemorphia > Peramelidae > Macrotis > Macrotis lagotis. Next base: position 48,294,449 of record NC_133664.1, on the reverse strand, counting down.
TTACATCTTAACAGATGTTTGCTGAGTTTCTCTGCAATCTCAGCAGCTGCAGTCCTAGGTCTCTCCTATGTCCAGCCCCTTTCTTCCTAGTTCTAGCCTCTATGTTCAGATCCCTGGCTCAGCTACATCATCTTCTGAGCGTCTCTGCTCTTTCAACCCAGTGACTTTCCTAGATTCTCCCACAGGAGCTTTGGAATGGCCAGATGGCACAAACCTGCTTTGAACACGCTTCCTTTCTTTTCTGCCTGGTGTCCATTCCCTTCAATTCCACATCTGCCTCCACCTGCTACTCTGCCATCAGCCTCACATGTCTCCCCAGCTCCTAGACCGTACCCCCCTGCCCTTCACAAGTCTATGTGCAGGACAGCTCTGAAATCCACTATGCAGGCCTCTTAAGAAGCCTTGTTCTGAAATATTTGTGCTCTCAACTCCTAGGAGCAAAGGTAAAATCATCACTTTGTACTTCTTCTGGAAGTTACTTCTTCCAATTAAAAAAAAAAATACCTTGGCTGGTAACTGTATGGTGTCCATGAGAATCTGCCGAACTTCATGTAAGCCACCAATCTTGTCCCAGCCTACATCTTTAGGCTTATGAAGGTTTACATTTCGCAGAGATGTTGGTGTAAAGCCTTTGAGACCTTTTTGAAAGTCTAATGTTTTTAAAAGTAATCCTGTTTTAAAAATAACAAATAAAATAGTTCTGGCACTTTTGATATTCAACAAAATGAATTTTCAATGCATTTGATGTTGAAGAATTTTTCAACACACTTCATTTGTCTTAGTTCACAATGCTAACTAGTCAAATGCCTCTTTAACAAGTAAAAATGAAAATCAATTAATCTTTGATTTGGGCTAACTGTAAATGCATTTCTATATGAAGGAAAACACAGTCCTCAGCTATAGATTTTGCCAGCAAAACATACCCTCCTTTGTGCACACGTTCCGGCTGGAGATACAGGCATGGACAGCTCGATCCACAAGCATTGTGAAATCTCTAGCTACAAAACCTTCAGTTTCTTTTGCAATACAACGCAGGTCAAGATCAGTGAATTTATCTACATCACAGTTAAGTTTATTTTTTATTACACAATGCAGAATTTCCTGTCTTTGTTCCTGGGAGGCAAGAGGAAAGATAATTAGAATTCAGAATTCTAATCATATCTAAATTTTTTGCACATAATTTTTGAGAAAATTCAATGTTATAAAACTTAATTATTTGTACTCATGAAAAAAAACCTAAACAATACAAATGGAAGTATGAATACAATACATTTCTTTTTTAGGTCTTGAAATGTCATTCCCAAAAATGTGTGGAGAAATTAATAAGTTGATTATTGAAAGACTAGTCTACATGAGCAAAGGTAAAATTTCTTGTTCCCAACCAAAGTTATTTAGTAATCTATGGTTTTTGCCTGTGATAATTTATATTACTAAAACATACTAATGCTTTATAGATTAATATGAATGGTTAAAACAGGTCAAGTCTAGGGAAAAATCAAGATAATGACAAAATTAAATAAAAAATTAAAATCCAGTTGACAGTACAAGAAACTTCACCTGATGCTTCACTGTGAGGATTCTGAGTGGGTAACGCAGGTTAGTAAAAAATATTTAGGCTAGTAAACTTTAAAAAGAAAAGTGTCTATATCATAGCATTTTAGCCACCCACCCCATACCCCGCAAAGGAATATTCTCTATTTATGACAAGCAGCTTCCCTTCATATAAACAACTGGCATGTCAGATTTTTCTAAATACCTTTCTTCCTTATGCTAGATTTGGCTTGCTGTATGTCCAAATACAATCATCCTTTATTAGCTTGTGGGCTTCCCCTCCTTCTAGTCCTATATCCAAACGAGTTTGTTTCTATGAAACTTAATTTTATATGCTCTTGTCCAGAAATCCACAGAACTGTTCATGGGACTATCTCAGGGCACTTCATATAATTTCAATTTACAGCTTCCAGGACATGTGCCCTGGCAGTAAGGCGAGATCACTGGAGCTGCTCTCCAATCCCTTTTGGACAGAGCAGGGAGGTGTCCAAAAAAGAGGCTGATTTTGGAAGATGTTCTCAGGCCCAAGTCTAGCACACCCCTGAAGTCACCCCAGTCCTGCTTCAACTGGCCTTCTCAAGAAAAATAGTAAGCATCATTGTTCTTTCTACAAAGAGTTGAACCACTTCTTTCCCAAGCACTATTACCTGATCTGGAGCATTTATAGGCTGGAAGCTCTGAAACAGGTGGATTCCTTGAGCAGAAACAAGTAAAGGGTGCAAGGAGTGCTGAGTCTGGCTTGTGGCAATCAAAGCAATCAAACTTCCCATGGCAATAATCTCCTTGATCATGTCTCTCAATGCTAAATATAAGTAATAGTTCTCTATTAGCATAACAGTTTAATAGTTTCCCCAAAATCCTCATAAATTAAATATGTTCTATATATTTTTTTTGGTTTTGTTTTTGTAAGGCAATGGAGTAAAGTGACTTTCCCAAGGTCACACAGCTAGGTAATTATTAAGTGCCTGAGGCCGAATTTGAACTCAGGTCCTCCTGACTCCAGGGCCAGTGCTCTATCCACTGTGCCACCTAGCTGCTCCCCATTCCATATACTTTTAACATTATAATGGTCTACAGATAATCTCTAAATTAGATATATGCTCATAGCTTTCTGAACAATAACTTCACCACTATTTAAAATAACCTACTGAAAGCATGGGAACCTGTACAGAATAAACAGCATCTCTGTGTATGTGGTGATGTTCCTCATTAGGACATTTTGCAAATTTAAAGAGTCAAATAGAAACTATATAAAAATAGCAAGGGTTCTCTAATGATTTCTCTTTTACTGAACAAGCCAAACTATGGTCAGCAAGTTCTGGAGGTGACCATTCAGGCTCTTGAGGTTAAATTCTGTAGCTTAAGAAGGTGTCAAAGCTTGACTCAGAATGAAGACTCACAGCCCCTTCAAAAAGACACTGTGGAAGACAAGGTGCTTTTACCTAATATTTCAAAATGAGAGCATGACAAATGTTACTAACACCTCAAACTATAAAACTGAAAAAAACCACTTTACCAAAATCAGAGAGGACAACGGGCTCCAGTTATGAAATTTCAGTATGGGATAACTGCAGAAAGTTACTCAGAGACCACACCATCCTAATAACTTCAAAGTCCTTTCTTCACATAGGGAAGTTATCTCATTTGATCCTCACCACTTTTGGGGGCAGGTGCTCATTACTGCTCTCATTGTACAGATAGGGAAAGTGAGGCTTGGAGAAATGACGGGATTTGCATTAATTATTAGACAAATTCAAATTAAAGCTTCTCTGAGGCACTACCTCACACCTCTCAGATTGGCCAATAGGACCAGAAAGGATAATGATCATTGTTGGAAGGGTTGTGGGAAATCTGGGACACTATTACACTGTTGGTGGAGCTGTGAACTCATCCAACCTTTCTGGAGAGCTAGTTGGAACTACGCCCAAAGGGCAACAAAAATGTGCATACCCTTTGATCCAGCAATACCACTACTGGGTCTATACCCTGAAGAGATGATGCAAAAGGGTAAAAATCATCACTTGTACAAAAATATTCATAGCGGCCCTGTTTGTGGTGGCAAAGGATTGGAAATCAACCTAACAGCAACGTGGGGGTGATGATCCATCTTGATGGACTTGCTCATTCCATCAGTGCAACAATCAGGGACAATTTGGGGCTGTCTGCAATGGAGAATACCATCTGTATCCAGATAAAGAACTGTGGAGTTTGAACAAAGTTCAAGGACTATTCCTTTTAATTTAGGAAAAAAACCCAGATATCTTATTGTCTGATCTTGTTATCTCTTATACTTTTTGTTTCTTCCTTAAGGATATGATTTTGCTCTCTCATCACACTCAATTTGGATCAATGTACAATATGGAAACAAAGTAAAGACTGACAAATTGCTTTCTGTGGGGGGTGGGGGAAGGGAAGTAAGATTGGGGGGGGGGAATTGTAAAACTCAAAATAAATAAAATCTTTAATAAAAAAAAGAAATGAAGGGATTTATTTGGCTGAGGTCATTCAGCTAGCAAGTGACTAGGGCAGGATTTGAAAATGGGCCCGACTCCAGGTCCTAGAATTTATTGGTATAAACCATATCTGTCAGGTTTGCGTTGCCTGGACAACAAGAGAGCTCCCAAAGTTCTGTGGCCAGAGAAGATGCCCCCAGGCAACCCCTTTCCATATGCCTCACTGCCTCACCAGATGCCAGTAGCTGACTCACCATATGCCAGTCGCTGACTCTGGACAGCATTAGGGCCATGCTCCTGCTCGGGCACAGTGGACACGCCAACAATGTGATCCAGGTCGTCAAGGAGAACCACAGATGGCTGCCTCCATATGGCTTCAGAGAAAGCCGACTCCAGGGCTTTCTGCACGTTTTCAGGTCTTTTCCCTGAAACACAGATGATGATAAATGCTCCAAATCTGATTGAGAGCTGCCAAGACTGCAAGGCTCCACCTTTGTGGTCTTATGACATCACTGGCACAGGGAACTCTCAGGGAGACAATTTTCTCCTCCAAAGCCTGTATGCCAGTCTTAGCCATTGTTAAGAAACTTAAGTTTGAATCAATGATCAAAACTTGAGGATTCAGATGTGACTAACACACCAACTTCTAGAACCTTGCTCACTGTGAACACGAATGGCTTACAGGGAACAGCTTCACTTTCCCAAGAAAACAGGCAGCTTTTTTACCTGGTGAGTAGATTTATAAAGCAGAAAAATAGAACAAACTATTGAAATTCAGAAGATTTTTTAGGATTTATAGAAAAGTTAAGAAAAATATCAAAACAGTTTAGCAGCTAAAAGAGATATAATGATTACAAATGTAGAGCCTATATCAAATTGTTTTCTGATGGGGGGAAGCAGGAGAGAAAGAGGGAGAAAAACTGTAAAACTCAAAAATTTGCAAAAAAAAAAATGACTGATAAAAACTACCATTGCATATACTTGGAAAAGCAAATAAAAAATAAAATACTAAAAAAATAAAAGAGATGCAAGAAATCAAGTACTTAATCCAGGTTCCCAAACTGACTTTACTGTGGAACATTTTAGGGTGTGAAATAAACTGATGGAGGGGCAGCTAGGTAGTGCAGTAGACAGAACACCAACCCTGGAGTTAGGAGGACCTGAATTCAAATCCGGCCTCAGACACTTGACAATTACCCAGCTGTGTGGCCTTGGGCAAGCCTCTTAACCCTATGACCTTGCAAAAAAAAAAAGCAAGAAAGAAACTGATGGAACCTATGGTTTGGTTTGAGGGATAGACTATTAATAAGATAAAAGAGGGTCAGGGACATTTTGGAACAAACTAGAGGAAATTAAGCTTATTTTAATATAGAACAAATATTTTGGCATGTAACAATATTCTAGAGGAAAACTATCACTACCAACAAACTAATTCACATTCAGCAGAGTCATCAAGTTTCTGCAGAAAAGGACTGAATTAGAACCATCCCATTGCCTCTTTCCCCCCACTTTTCCGATGGAGAAATTAAGTCCAGAGGGATAAAATCACATGTACAAAGGCACCCTCTGAGTCAGAGCTAAGAGAGAGAGATTCCCAATGGCCTGTTGCCCACTTTCTATTGAATCACATGGCTTCCTTTCAAAAGTGGAATAGCTATACATTTTTTTGTTATATAAATATTTTATTTGTTTTTCCAACTGCATACAATGGCAAGGTTTTGAGTGTACAATTTTTTTCTCTCCCTTCCCTCCCCTTGCCCCAATAGAAGGCAATCCAAATAGGCATTACATTTATAACCATACTAAACATGGATCTAAAAACTGAACATGTTGTGAGGGAAGAGTCAGATCCAAACAGAACAAAGAAAACAGTAGAGACAGCAAAAATTACATAAATAGAATGTCTGTACTTTTTTTTTTTAAGATTTTTCAAGGCAGTGGGGTTAAGTGGCTTGCCCAAGGCCACACGACTAGGTAATTATTAAGTGTCTGAGGTCGGATTTGAACCCAGGTACTCCTGCCTCCAAGGCCAGTGCTCTATCCAACTGCGCCACCTAGCCGCCCCAGAATGTCTATACTTCTAATAACAGATCACCAAATTTTAAAACTCAAAATGGATCTGTGTCCTGAAGATACATATTCACTGAAAGAGACCCAACTTGATTAATCAGGAATTTCTCAGAGCTCTTACCTGACTAGTTTGCTGTAGACTAATTTGAAAGGAAAGGGGCAGTGCTCTCTTATTCTTGAGAAATGGCCAAAATATGCTAATTCAAAAAATTAAACGTGGACAATTTTTTTTAGGAAATTTCTTTTAAAAACTCTTTTAAAAAACTTCTTAAAAACTGTTTATTGCTTTTATCCCAAATGAATCAAAGGCAACATAGAGACTACCATTTTAAAAAATATTAATGAATGCCAGCCTACTGGCTGACAGAAGGGTTTTTCTACAAGTCATTCATCATTAAAAGAAATTTGCACTTGTAGAAAACTAAATTAAGTCATTAAAAGTAAACTAGTTATCTAGAAAAATGCTCAGAGAATAAATATTCAGGATAGTGTTTACTAATATTACTTGTAATTAGTAATATTTACTAATTATTTGTAACTACTGACCCAAAATAGAATATTTACCTATTTTTATAACAAGTCTATAGATATAACAAAGTAGTAAAAGTAAATCAGTCTTTCCCTAAGGCTGTAGGAGTATCTGCCTACACAGAGGAATCACTTTAATCATAGAGCAGTTTTGTTCACATCTCCCTTTGGTTCAAGGTATAATCTGACCCCTTAAAATAATTACCAAAATTTCTCACCAGGCTATCATATAAGAATGATAAGCCTACAAGCAATCAGTATAACATAATTAATATTTAAACTTCATTGCCCATACATATAAAAATCCTATCCATCATAAAATAAAGCAAAGACCACAGATATGTACAAACAGGGACTCTGGCTAAACATGGAGGAAGAAGGCGAACAGCACAACAGACAAAGCTCAGAGGGGAGTCTGTTTATTTGCACATGCTCCTTGAGAGCTTGAAGCTTTTCTATCCACATTCTCACCATAACAACAACCCCCAGCAGTGACTCAGAGAAACCTAGAACATCAAACTAAGTAAACTCCTTTTCTTCCCCTTAACTACTGAACTGAAGCTTTAACCTTGAGAAAAGCATCCGATCCTTCGGATACATAAAAGAGAAAAACAAAAACAAGAGGACAAAGTGGACTCAAAATGGAAAAGATAAATTGAGAAGTTAAAGAAGAGCAGAATTGAATATTAATAGGAAATTTTCTTTGTCTTTTATAAAGTAATTGATATATAAAAAAGTGATCATATTCCTACCTCTTAAGCTTTTACAGTCAATTATTTCCATGTGAGCATCCAGTTTATCAAATGCTTCTTTGCAGACTGCCTTAGCTAAAGTTGACTTTCCACTTCCCTGGAAAATAAATTTTTGTTAATAACTGAAATGCATTAATAACTAATAAATCCAATAACAAAAATTGATGGCAAAATACAAAACTTATCCAACAATCAATCTATATGTAATTATCAAATATCTGATAACCCTGTTTTGTGCTAGAGATATTATGAAATACAAAAGTATTAAAACATGTCCCTTCCTTCAGAGTTTATAATCTGTAGTCTGTGTCCCATGGAATTTAATTTTTTCATAGTGAAAGGATATAAAAGTCTAATACCTTCAACCATTTGGTGCAAGTTCAAACTAGGGACCAGCAAACTATAGCCCAAGGGCCAACTCTGGCCTGCTGCCCAGGGAGCCATAGTTTGCCAAACCCTGGTTTAAATGTATTATTTCATTTTTTTCTCAAAATGTAGTACAGTAATGCAGTGGGTAGTCAATTATTTGGCCCTGATGACTAGTATGTCAATGTCAAGGATCAATGACAGTCAGTTTAGGGCGTCCTTCCTCTTATACAGGGAGTAACTTCTCCATGATTCCATCTTCAGAGTTCCCTGAAGCTCCAAGCAATTTAGAGGATCACAGGCTTGAGTTCTAACTTAAGAGACCTCATCAAAATTCCCTCCCTTTATCAAAGAGATTAAAAAGTTCAGAGGGGATTTGTTCAAGTTCAGGTATGTAGTGTTGAAAAGGTGATTCAAAATCAGGTCTCTCAGACCATACTACCCTTAACAAACAAGAAATCAAGAAAAGGAAAAGGGGAAAAACCATAAAAATACAGAAAGGATCTCCACCCAGGGTGGATGACTTCTGCCTCTTCTGAACAGAATTGAAGATTGGCAAATCCAAGCCAACAAGGATTCATGTGCTAGATGCTGGAAAGAGTAAAAACAAAACAAGCAGTACTGAGGATCATAGGGTCTTTAGATTATCTTAATATGGGGGGTATTTTAAATGTGAAATCTTTGTTAAGTGACCAATGAACTGACTGACAAGGAGAAAAACTAACTGCATTGGACATGACCTCAGTGGAAAGCCAGGGGGCGGGGGGAGAGACACCTGAGGGAAGGCAGAACAAAAACCACAATGGAGGAGCAGTCTCGGGAGCTGAATTTGGGGCCACTGAAGAGACCCAGGGTTCTTAAATGAGGTTGCATTGCAATCCAAGATCTTGGTCCTCTCAGTAGAAAAGAAAGTGGATAAAGAATGAAGTAGAGACTGTTGAATGTAGTTGCTGCAGATCAACTGTCTTTGCTTAAATTTTAGTTAAATGGAGAGCGAGAGCTAACAGGAAATGACAATGACATCAAAACAAGAGGTGACAAGAGGCTCTTTGGAAAAGGGAACACTGAAGAGAAGTCAGCATTTTCCTGGTGCCTCCACTCCAGGAAGGTGCCTTGCCTAGGACTGCCCTCAGCAGGGAATGCTGGGGCATCTAGGCTGCATGTTCCTCCCCCAGCTCAACCAGGGATCTGAAATTAGAATTTGAAAGACAACAAGAATCAAAAGGCTCCATGCAATTGGCTTGTCTGTGCAGTAAAATCCATGTGCTTTGCTTATTTGTAGCCATTTTGATTATCAACTTTGTCCTAGAGTTCCAGTACCTTGATCAGATATAAATTAGATAGAGTTTATGGAAACCTTGTCTGCTGATAAATGTTTATTAGGGAATACTCTTGAAACTCAAGAAAGACAGATGAAGAATAATAAAATAATAATAAAAAGAAAAAAGTCATGCCAATCAAATGGAAGACAAATCTAAAAAGAAACTTAAGCAGAATGAGGCAGATTACTTCAGGTCCTTATGATGGTGGATAGGTGAAGACATATCACTGGAAACACTCTTCCACTGAGAAGGGGGAAAATAGTGCAAACAAGAAAATACACTGTAAATACCGTGGAAATACAGTCAGGATTTCACAAGACCTAGCAGTTTCTACTCTAAAAGACCATAGGTCTTGGAACATTATATTTCGAAGAGCAAAAGAGCCAGGATTGAGTCCATAAATAACTTACCCAGAAAAGTTGAGTATAATCCTGAATGGAGAAAAAGGACATTCGACAGACTGAAAGATTTTCAGGTATTTGTAATGGAATGACCAGAACTCAAGGAAAATTCAATATAAAAGATCCAGAAGAAATATGTAGAGAACATTAAAGACTAATTATAAGGCATTCATTCAGGTCAAAATGTTTACTTACTAAATAAATGAAAATGTTATTAGTATTCTTAAAGTGGTAATTTTTTTGTGTATAATTCTATTTTAAGCCAGTACTCAAAATCAAAAGGCACAAACATTAAAAGAACTCAACTCTTAAGCTAAGCGTATGGAAAGCATATGGGTAAATGAGCTGAAAGTAGCACCTTCACTCCTGTGACAAGGACAGCTCCATTCCGAAGTCCTGCAACAATGGAGGTCAGTTGTCGAGATAAAGGACGCCCCAAGAGACTATGGGTGACATGCTCCAGAGAGATCATTCCTTGTTTATTCAACCCCCTGCAAAACATGCAAAGTAATAGTTAATTCAACACTGAAGCATAATGACAATAAAATATTGATACTAAGTCTCTAAGCTTTCTACATTAGGCTTGAGCATCTTAAACAATAGAATAAACTTATAAAATTCTAATTATTGGAAAGAAGCTGATTTAGTGAAAAATTTGAATTATAGATTTTAAAAATACAGTTTTATTACTGTCATGTATATGCAAAAATTAGAATGAAGTTAATTTGGCTTAGTATTGTTTATTAAAGGACTGCTTTAATTTATTTTAAAGGTTTGATTTTTGTTTTTGCAATTAACATATCAATTATAAATAGGTACTTTAAAAAGTAAGTAAGATTAAAACAGATTTTTTTTTTCTTAAAACATGCCCTTGGGGCGGCTAGGTGGTGAAGTGGATATAGCACCAGCCCTGGAGTCAGGAGTATCTGAGTTCAAATCCAGCCTCAGATACTTAATAACCTAGCTGTGTGGCCTTGGGCAAGTCACTTAACCTCATTGCCTTGCAAAAACAAACAAACAAAAAAAAACATGCCCTCTCAAATCTTAGCAAACCTACTATTTATAAATAATTAAAAGATCCTGTCTAGGTATTGCCTCATTTATAAAAATTCCAAATTATTTCAGTCCAAATGAATTTTACAGTGACAACTTTAACTATTCTCTTTAACTATTCTTACAAAAACCAGTAACAACACATGGAGAATACTTGGAGGTTAGTCAAAGGTTTCCCATGTTATTTCACTAGGTCAGGTCTGTGGAATTATTATCCTTATTTCACTGATGAAAGAACTGAGGTGGAAAAAGTTAATGGACTTGCCCAAGGACCCCTAGCCTTAAGTGTCTACCCTAGGACTTTAATAGAGGTCTTCTTGATTCCAGGAGCAGTTCCATCTACTGCCCACTGTGCTGAATCATAGTTCTTTAGGAAGTTACTGGTATTAATTAAATATCTGTCAAAAACCTAGATGAAAATCCTGCAAGCTAATGAACTTGTTACCCTCTTGCCTTTCTTAAGAACTGGGGAGAGCACACTCGAAACTCACCTACCAGACTTATAAGTAGATGAAGAAATAGTACAATTTAAATACTAAGGATGACTTTTCATTGAAATTTGACAAGATTTTTTGCTTAAAGAATTACAAATTATTGGGGCAGCTAGGCGGCACAGTGGATAAAGCACTGGCCCTGGTGTCAGGAGGAATGGAGTTCAAATCTGGCCTGACACCTAATGCTTAGCTGTGTGACCTTGGGCAAGTCACTCAACCCCATTGCCTTGCAAAAACCAAAAAAAAAATTATAAATTATTGTTCCTAAAAATCACAAATAGTCAGGTTCACATCTAGCTTCTTAATTTTTTTCACAAATAAATTCTCAATATAAAGTGGTTAATAAGTCACATCCTTTGGGGGTTGAATTGCTGAGCCAGGTATCATTTGACTGTTCCCAGACAATCACTGGAATCACTGGAAAATCTAAGAATGAGGATTTTTGTAGTTACTGATATCCATGTTGTAATGTCTGTACATAAAGACCCTAGCAAAGAGCCAGAATATTTTAAAACAAATTTTACTTGGTCTACATTTCTTACCCTAAGGAGTTCAGTTTTAAAAACGGAAGAGTAAAGCTGGATTCTTCATGGCATTCCTCTTGTGACACTGGATGCAGATGGATCTACCATAACAAAGAAAAGTATTTTTAATTTTAAGAGATAATGAGGTAGTTTTATTTAGGAAACAGAAAGCAAAGTCTCCCTCACATACAATCATATTTGCTCTTAGAATACTTGCATTTGTAGCATACAATATTAAATCTTTTTATTTCTATAATCATTTTATTTCCTTGTGTAATCAAGAATATTTACACAATTAAAACATTTTAGCAGTTTGCATTTGGACAATACCCCTTTAAACATAGTTTTACCCTCTGCTCTGCGTGTTACATAATTCAATCTTTGAATTATCTAAGTAGAACTTCTAAAAGACCTGTTTAAAATAACAACTTGGTTTTCATTTTAATTGTGATGTTAGATCAAATAAGAGGAAAGAAGAAATAGTGACACAAACTAGGAAGAATGTGAAAGACAGATCAATTTGACAAGAAAAACACATAGCAGGCAATGATCTGTTCAGAAAGTCATCTTTGCATTCATTGATGAAAGTCAAAGAAATCACAACATACCCAGAAGGCAGCATGTATCAACCCCTTTTCTCCCACAAGTGGCAGTACTGGTAGTTCATTTTTATACATAGGAAGAACCAAGATTAGCAACAAATCTCAAAATTAATTTCTTTGAAATATTTACTTTAAAAAAATTCTTAAAGATTGTCAATGATTTTATTTGCTAATAAAAGCATTCAATATAAATCTAACTGTATAGTTACAGGATTTTATAAAGATACCATAATTATGTTAAAATCAAGTTATATTTGGTAATCCAGCTATTCAGTTCTGTCAATGTGAACAATGGGTTAAGAATGTCTTCTATAGCATACTCACTTATATACTACATCATCATCATCATCATCATCATCATCATCATCATCATCATCATCATCATCATCATTTAGGTTTTTGCAAGGCAAATGGAGTTAAGTGGCTTGCCCAAGGCCACACAGCTAGGTAATTATTAAGTGTCTGAGAACGGATTTGAACCCAGGTACTCCTGACTCCAGGGCTGGTGCTTTATCCACTACACCACCTAGCCACCCCTATATGTTATTTTTAATATAAAATAAGTAACCACTAAATATTTAGAATTACAAAACATTTACTTGTATATCAATCTTCTGGAGCAAGTTGGCACTCAACATAAAGACATTTTCCAAATCATTTTTTTCTGTTTCCAAAGGATGAACAATACTCAAAGAAAACTTCTTCAGTCCTATTGAAAAGATAATAATACAGGTATTATTGCAATAATAGTTAATTCAAATTAAATAATCCAGAATTTAAAAAGAAAGGATAAACTGAGGGCTGCACCAGGTCTATATTTTCTTTAACAAATTAAAGACAGTATGTACGCATGTTAAAGGGGAGGAAATCCAAATTAACAAAATTACTTACCATCTTTAAAAGTCAAATTAATGTATTCTTCAGGTGATAGTATCCAGGGACAAGCTACTGTACTAGAATTCTGTAGCCATAAACTGAAAGCAGATTTGATCTCTTCTTCACTTATGTCTTTATGCTAATCATAAAAAAGGAAAGGAAAAAATAAAGAATTACCTTTGGAAATTGTTTCTTTATCTTGCTGGTAGTATTTACAGCTTATAAGATAGCTGAAAGATGCTCATAAGGTACAAACATATACTAGACTTAAGAGATTCAAAAAAACACTCAAAACTCATTGCCTGAAGAACTAATCCAAGCATTCCCTGTGCTTAATTACTACAATTATACAAAAAGTGTGGAAGATGAAGCTATTTAATGCCAAAGAACTGACATATCATTGAAAAGCTTTTATCTTGTAACTTTTTTTCCCCGCAAGGCAGTGGTGTTAAGTGGCTTGCCCAAGGCTACACAGCTAGGTAATTATTAAGTGTCTGAGGCTGAATTTGAACTCAGGTCCTTCTGACTCGAGGGCCAGTGCTCTATCCACTGTGCCACCTAGCCGCATCTATCTTGTAACTCTTAAAGGCAATTTCTTGCTACCCTGCTTCCACAGAGAGAAAAGTTACCCAATGGTTCTCTGGGCAAAGTCAGAGGGAGCAAAGTGGCAGATAAAGAAGCCTCCATGCCAATTATCCTAGAGATCAGTGTTTTCAGTGTCTTCCCACTCTCAGCACTCCTTTCTTCCTAGTCACCTCCCTCTTTTCTTGTCACCCACCATTCCAAGTGTCCCTGCCAGTTACGTCTATTGTTGGTCAGCTTTGTTCCTATTATCTCACCTTCTCTCCTCAATTCAGCCCAAAGCTGTTCTTAAAAAAAAAAAGTGAATACTATTATTTAAATAAGTAAAACAAAGAAAAAATATTATTTTAAAACTTATAAATCATTTGCCATTCCCTGCTTTTTTGTAGGTGAGAAAGTTATGAGAACTTAAAGAAGTTCCAGGAGAGTCATCAGGTACAAGGATTTACTATCAAAGAATGTTAAGAACAGATCTGAGATAATCTACAAGCACCAATTTACTGGCACTGGTGGTCCAGTGGAGGGAGGACAAGGTCTGGAGTCAGGAAGACTCATCTTTCTGAATTCATATCTGGCTTCAGACCACTTACTAATGTGACCCTGAGCAAGTCACTTAAGTCCTGTTGGCCTCAGTCTCCTCATCTGTAAAGAGCCAGAGAAGGAAATGCATAGACACTTTTGTATCTCTTCCAAGAAAATCCCAAATGTGGGTCATTTAGAGTCAGACATGATTGAAATGATTTAACAACAACATGCACAGGGGACACAGAGACAAAAATAAAGCTTCTGTTCTCAAGGAGCTAATATTCTCTTGGAGAAAATCCTGTCCACAGAAGCATAGACCAAATACATATATAGTAATGTGGCAAGGGAAGAGAGGAAATGTAGGGATCAGAAAAGGGCTCAGTAGGCATCATTTGAACCAGGCTTTGAAAACAGTTGGGAATTCTGAGAGTCTCAGGTGGGAGGGGGGCCCATACCAGGAATAGGGGACCCAGGAACCTGTTCAAAGAGGTGGAAGAGAGATGTCTTGCGAAAGGAAGAACAAAGCCAGTTCGGAGCATAGAGTATGTAAGAGGGAAAAATATTTGTTCAACTGGAAAAATCAGGTGAAGTCAGGTGTGAAGAGTTTTGAATGCCAAAATTCATCCCATTTTATCATATAGAAAAGGAATTTTACAGCAACAACTCATTTCTGAGACTAAAATCAGTGAAAATACATATTCGATAACTAACTGCTTATAATTCTTCTATACAAGGTTAGTCTGGAGAGTAATATTTCTATTAAAAACACTAAATTTCTACAATTAAAAACAGTAAAATATAAATCACATGGAAAGCAATTTGGAATTAAACAGATAGAGTGACTATAATATTTATACCCTTTGACCCAGAGATTCCATTTCTAAGCTTAAATTCCAAGGAGATCTTTAATAAGGAGATCTTTTGGAATAGCAAAGAACTGAAAACAAAAGATATATCCATTGACTAGGGAATGACAAAACAAACTGGCACATGAATGTAATGGAAAATGATACTGTGCTGTAAGAAACAACATGGTGAATAAGGAGAAACATGGGAAGACTTGAATTAACTGATGCAAAATTAAGTAACCAGAGCCAAGAAAACAATAACATACAGGGCGGCTAGGTGGCGCAGTGGATAGAGCACCGGCCCTGGAGTCAGGAGTACCTGAGTTCAAATCTGACCTCAGATACTTAATGATTACCTAGCTGTGTGGCCTTGGGCAAGCCACTTAACCCCACTGCCTTGCAAAATCCAAAAAACCCCCCCAAAAAACCATAATACACACAATGACTATGATAAGTAAATGGAAGGAAACACAAAGGAAAAAAGTTATAAAACTATAAAGAATAAGCATGTCTTAAAAGAAGATATTCCCATCCCACCCCTTTGTAGAGGTACACTGCACCTGTTTTCAGAGTTTATTATTGTAATTATTCTGATCCCCCCCTTTTATCTTTAAAAAACATTATATAGAATGGCTCTCAGAGAAGGGAAAGAAAACAGAGAAATTTTTGTGATGTTAAAAAAAAGACAAATAGAAACTTAAAACAAAAAATAAAAATCATTTTAAAACAATATGTAAAGTTTTAGAAGCTTAATATTACATTACAAAGGCTATGAAACTAAACTAAGGGGAAGCTAGGTGATGCAGTTAGAGCACTGGCCCTGGAGTCAGGAGTACTTGAGTTCAAATCCGGCCTCAGACACTTAATAATTACCTAGCTGTGTGGCCTTGGGCAAGCCACTTAAACCCCATCTGCCTTGCAAAAATCTAAGAAAAAAAAAAGAAACTAAACTAAATTTAGTGCCTTGTTCTCTTATTCTAGAATAAAAATAGATTTGTAAGCTAAACTAACAAGAGTTAATACTTCCCTGGATTAGGATTAGCTATCAATCCAATTCTATCACAGTTCCACAATTATATATCTATAATGATAATGATCAAACATTAAAGATAACAACACAACAATAACTATAGCATTTCAAGACTTAGAATACATTTTCTTCCTAACAACCATGTGAGATAAGTTATCCAAATGTGATCCTTTCTAAGTAAGGCTCAGAGAAATTTGGTGATTTGCCCACAGAGCTAGGTCTTAAATTTAGTTCTTCTAATCTCAAGACCATTGATTTTTTCCAAATATCTGGACAACCATTTTGAATTATGAAAGATGAAATTGTGTTCAGATATCATCCAGGATTATACAATTGGAAAAGGAAATGGGCTGGTCATTCAATAAAAGTGAATGATAACAGGCAGACAGGTTGAGTTCTAGGAAATGTAAAAAGCCCTGGACAAAGTGCTTATGAGAAGAAATGGACAAAAAATTCAGGGGATGAAAAGGTATGGGTGGCCTGCATTCTAAATTGACAACAAAATTAACATACAAGTTGAGCTCAAAGGCTAATTAAATGATAAATATTTTTACAAAATAAATTCCTTTTATTACATTCAAAATTATTTCAAAATTGGTAACACACTGGTAACTCTAGTCCTAATCCAGGGGAAGTATTTAACTCTAATAAATATTAATCAAAATCTGGAAATTATACTAATTAGCCACAAGAAGAAAAATAATGGCCAAGAGAAATGGATGTTAAAAGAGTGTCAGCAAAACTTTCAGAAGTCAAAATTGTTAAGCACCTATGCAAACACACACTTTTGAGTGTCTACTTGATTCACACAACATAAAGAAATACTACTGAAACAATACCATTAATTACACCATACACACAAAAGGATTTGAATGCAACAGGAATTTATACTCACTAAATTTTCTCTAGGCTGCAATTTGATAGATTTTGGAATTTGGGGGATTGATTTCACTGGTGATATTCGGACAGCTGAATGCATTTGTATGTTCAGTCTTTTTCTCATTTCTTCTGGAATCTGAAATAAATGTATAGAAAATGTTAAACATCAACATTCAGAAAGAAGTATTTAATGTTCAATTTAGCTATAATGGTTCATAAAATAGAGAATACTTTTCATTTCCACAGTTTCAGATGAAATTATCCAAGTTACCAAAATTAATGAGTGCTAGCTAGGCAGGTCTGATTTTAAAAAAGAAGGGGAAAGGCTCTAAAAATTAAATTCTTTAATCTCAGTTATTTCCTCTTCTTAGAACAAGGTGCTGTAAAAAGAAATATTCTGAGCTGAACTGAAAGTTTTCAATATAGCTTTCTTTCAATAAGAAAGGTTCAAATTAATCTTAATTTCATAGTTGAACTACATGTGAGTTAAACTGTATCATTTAGAACTAGAAGTTTCAATAAGCAGAACTTGTATCTTAACTTTTTATCCTTCCTATGTGCCTAACACATATTCTACAGTAGATACTTTATAAATATTTGTTAGCTGAACGAACAAGAAGCTGTGGTTTGTTGGGAGAGGTAATCACAACTAACCCCACAAGATCAGAGATCATCTACCAATTTTAGGCAGAAGCTGTAAACCTAAAAGCAAAAGATGAAGTGTTCTCCCCACTAAGATGCTTATATATATGGCAATAAAAGAGGGTAAAAACTCAATTAATCTATCTTCACCATTTACCCGACCTTCTGAAGTCCAGATTTTAGCTGTAGTATCTTTAGACAGAAGCTATAAAATAAACAACCTCTAAGTATATCCAAAAGACTAAATATTAAAAGAACAGAAATAGTAGGAATAGAAGTGAATAATCCTAACTTGATGCCCAAACAAAAATCTGCTGCACTGCCTTGGATTAAAATCTTGACCAATGGCTATTTGCTGCTTAAGAAAGGAATCTCTAATTAACAAATGAATTATAATCAATCAAACCTGACATCATCTATTGCAAAGTGGCAAAGATTTGAGCTCTTCCCACTCAATGATCTGTCAGTATTTCCAACAATCAATCGATCAACAAAAAAGTGTGGAAGCTGTTATTATGCTCCCTTCACCAAGACCATTCTTACAGAACAGAAAAAGTGATGTGAAATTTATGGGGAGTCAAGCTACCTTCTTGCTTCTGTTTCCAGTATTTACTATTAGCACCGTGTCAACTACATCAATCTTTATTTTTCAAGCAAATACAAATATCTCCTATCAGCTACAGTGTTAGGAACCCAGGGTCTAATACACTGCCTGGCACACAGTAGATATTTCACAAAAGCTACTGATTGGAAATTCTTGGCCTCAGAGGATTTTTTCATCCTTCCTCTTCTCTTTTTTCCCTTCTCATTTTATCATTTGCTCTTCATCTTTTAACTCTGGTGTCTTCTATTTATGCAGCAGTGTGCTAGGCACAGTAAGAACAGAACTGTCAGACAAGATTCTTGCCCTCAAAAGAATTTGGGACCATGGCAAGAATGATAATCAAATGTTAAATACTGATACAAAGCAGGATAAGAGCTATCATAGGTAGCATGATATGAAGAGTTAAATGAAATTCTAAAGATGCAGAGAGGGCAGAGAAGGCAGTTTCCCTCATCTCCCAGAAAAGATGAGGGTGAGCTCTGTCATGAAAAATGAAGGGGGGGGGTGGCTAGGTGGCGCAGTGGATAGAGCACTGGCCTTGGAGTCAGGAGTACCTGAGTTCAAATCCGGCCTCAGACACTTAATAATTACCTAGCCATGTGGCCTTGGGCAAGCCACTTAACCCCACTGCTTTGCAAAAAAAACCCAAACAAACAAACAAACAAAAAAAACGAAGGGGACATGAACAGAACAGGGAGAGGAGTTCCAGGATGGTGACTGTACATGGTTTGGCATGAATTGAAGTGAACAGACCAGCTGGTGGAGCAGCAGTCTGGGGGAAAGCCAGTCCCTGGGGGGGGGGCACACTAGTATTCCATCTTAGTGTGGACTTTGGAGAAGTTCTCACTTCAGCTCTTGGGATCCATGCCCTTATCTTTAAAATGAAAGGGCAGGAACAGATGACCTTCAAGTTTCCTTCTGGAAAGGTCTGAATTCTATGAACATGTATGGTAGTATTAATAGAAATAGAAAAAGTTAGGGTCAGTCAGTTCTGAGATTATAAGGATGAGCTCAGTTTTTAGAAATTATGAATTTTAGGTGACAACAGGATAATCCAGATAAAATATGTAGCAGAAAATTGAATGTGAAATGCCTATGAGATGCTGTATGTATACGTCAGTCATAGGTAGCTGGGAGCTGCAGACAAAGGAGATGATGCCTTCCTCCAATGAAGGACTCCTTCTTTAGCCCTACTTCCCTAAACTCTTTCCTCTTTGGAACTGGAATAGGGTTCCCATGGGATGGCATCTACTTTCCCCAACAGCAAGCCAAACCTGCCTCAGCTCATGAGAGAGGAAGAAAGGATAGCAAGTAGTAGAAGGTTTGGGGCAGAGTGAATATACCACTACTTTACAGGCTATGCAGCAAATTGTCTAAAAGCAAAGGGATAATCTTGAGAGAAAATCTTTTTTGCTACCAAATAATGGAGACAAAATGGGGTAATAATTTATCATAACACTTAACACAACTGTAGGCATATTGTAGTTACTTCATAAATACCAAATAGTACTTTTCATTAATCTATTTCATTTTTATAATACACCTTACTGTGAATACTCAAATACTAAGTAGGGATGTGGCCCTAATTTGCATTTGTCAGATAGTGCTAATACAATTTACATAATAACCAATGATTTTACTATAACATTAGAATGTTATCTCCCTACATCCAGCACACTATAGAGAAAAATTTTAGATTCTGTTTTCCTGATATAACACATTACCATTTTCACAGAGAATATTCTATTTTATAGTATCAAGGGTTATAAATACACAAATGAGTTCCTTTCCCCCCAAGATCCAAGATTCACACATACCCAAACTTTCCCAGTATGGAGAGTTTCTATAGTGTTGTTATACTGTACACAATTCTTCAGTTCTTCAAGTCCATTCCAGACTATCTGTACCACACAGGCCTTACCAACTGCTTGACTACTACCTGAGCGAATCTCTTTTTTGTCTTGTTGCAAAGCCATCTGCTTTTCCTTTTTCGGTGACAAGATATTTTGCTTTGTTTCAGTTGATTGTTGCTTTGGGGAGAGGAGCTGAGTTAACTTTCCATAGGTCACAGTAAAACTGGGTTCCAAATCAAAATATTGCTGATTCCAGGGAAAAATATGAATGGCATGGTCTTTCTGAAAGAAAGATGTCGCTGACACACGTTGCATGCTGGGTGGCTGAGAATGACCTACTCTAAAAACAGAGTCTTTTGGAACAACTGTTAACTGCATATTTTTGAATGCATTAATTTCACTTGAACCCCAGGGGGTGTCAATCTTTTTCTCAGTTCCATAAGAAAAAATGCTCCCCATTAGGTTCCATATATTTGGCATTGTAAACATGCCAAAAATAGGATCTGAATCTTGCTTATTCAGTTCATGGGCTCCTGCAGTGCTTGAAGGCAGTTGTTTTGTTTGACATCCCCCCATCAGGTCTTCTGGGTCTCTTCTATATTTATTAAATATTCCTTGTGTACCATCTGCCCTAGAAAAGGACAGATCTGTGGTATTTTCTTTGGTCTGGCGTGTCTTGGGATGAACAAAGAGTTCTGTGTCATTTTCCAACCTACCATAAGGGGCAGCTGGCACTAGTGCAACTGGGAAGAAAACAAACTCATTAGTACATTGGCCTCTACATTAGGATTAAGGCAGCGCTGTAAAATAAGAACTTCAAAATGGCACTCACCAATCTGGATATAAATGTATGTCTGCTGATCAACCCAAACAGGGAAAATTGCATTTGGAAAGACTATTCGAATCTGATCAAGTAGATGCTGTTCAAGAGAAGAAGCATGCAGCTCCTGGAACAATTTTACAGCCATCAGGAAAACAAAACAAACATACAAAAAAAGACTCAAATGACATTTTGCATTTGTTTCCAAGCAATTATTTTGTCTAACAATGAAATCAGATCTGATTTGAATCAGAGTAATAGCACTTTAGGAAGCTTATAATTAATATCCAGAGAAGGAAAAATCAATGAAAATGTTACTTTAATAGAGTCGATCTTTAATATGGGAATACATTTGACTTTGTTTTTTTACCAGTATCTCCCAATCATCCGCTGAGAGGGGTTTCACCTCAACTTGATGACAAGACATCACATGGGAACAGGGTCTGAGGAATACCTAACAAAAATACAATTTTTGTACATTAGAATTCTGAGTACAAAACTGTGAAAAATAAAATATTTAAGCAATACTGAGATATAATGTGGCATACCTACCATTTAAGAAAAATGCTACAGATATAGCAGCGGTATACCAAATATCATCAGGAGATATCAGAATAAATATAAATATATAAAGATATAATATGTAAATATAAAAGGAAATGGTATCAAGTAATTTCTTAGATCCAATTACAATTTATGATTTATATCTACACAGGCACATCCCACCTAAAGACATTTATTAGTTTCATGAAAATAGGAAATTAGCAAAAAAATATTATAGGAGGCAGTTCATCTACCATTAGATCATCAAGTAATCAACTAAATGATATTACAGTGTGATACACTCTTTTTATGGAGGGGTTTGGTTATAAAGTATTAATAATAATTTTGTATACAACATGTAATACAGGGCAACTTTATGTGGGGTTTACCTATATTAATTATAAATAATATTAGAACATATTTTATGAAAATAATTTATAATAATAATATCCAGAAAGCAGAACTATACTGAAATTGAAATTGGTACTGAACAAGAGCCAAAGGTTCAATATATCTAAATCTTACATTGCTAATGCCACAATTTGTCAATAATATTTCCCTTACATTCTATCATCTATGATATCTCATCTATGCATCACTCTAGACAAACAGGTATGGAACAGAGTTGCTCTTTACCAATCAATCAACAAGCATTTATTACCTAATATATGCTACCAAAAAGGTAGAAATCTCTGAACTTATGTGAGTTAATATTTTTTCTCTTTTTAGTTTATCAGGAGCCAGAGATCCAATGGCATAGTTGTGGTATAAAGGATCTATAAAAATGCAATTAGGAATCTACTTATAAATAAATGATTAAAAAAAAATCTTGTGTTTTGTAATAAGAATTAGAACCTTGTGTTGTGATAAGAATTAGAACCTAGTATTCTAACACAGTTCATAGGAGAAAATAACAAGCAAGAAGGTTGAGAAAAATAAGTTTTACCTCAGATACCTAGATACCAATAAAGGGAATTTAAATTTTAACACAAATGGGATAAGACCCATGATTCAAATACAGAAATGGAAGGGTATAACCTTGTTTCAAAGTACGGAAAAATCTAAGATCTGGAGCAGAGTAGAACTAACATGTTTCTACATGGAGATCTAAGAAACCAATGATGAAAACAAGGTGGGAAGAACAACTGAGCAATGATGATCATGAAAGGGAGAAACAAAAGAGACGTCTCTGGAAGCATGTGCTTCATGTTCTTTGGACACATCCAGGATATGATAGGAGCTTTCCCAATAACTATGGAATGATAGGCTTTCTTCTATCAGGAAAACTTGACAGAAGCACCACTTTGCCAGAAGAACATACTTGTAGCTCTCAATGTCATCTCTAAGAAGGTAAAGGATCTGGCAAGCAGGCAGTTATGAGTCAGCTGGTAAAGCAACTCTGGGAGGAAATTACTGTGACTTTAGTTTGGAACAGTCCAGGAACTGAATGTAGGCCATAGTCAGAAGTGGACTTTAAGTTTAGAAAAAGTATTTTATTCTTTTAGTCTTTTTTTTTAAACATATGAGTTTACCATAGAAAAATAAGCTTTCTCTCTTTTTACTTTGAAAATTGAATATGAATGTTGTTATAGTCTGTTTTCATTATTATTTTATATTACATTAGATTAAATGAATCCCTCCTTCACATCATTACATTCTTACCTGTTCTCCATCTGAAATTCCAAGTTTCTGGCCAACCTGAGTATTAATCTCAGCCACATTTTCACCATGGATAGAATGTCTCCCTTCCACCCAGCTCAAGAATATAGGCTGGTGTCCCCAAGCCACTTCTATAGCTTGATTCTGTTCATATTAGAGAGAAGAAAAATGAGAGGAAAATTATATATCACAATTTTCATGCAGTAATCAATATCAAACAAAACCCGTTCTATTTACCTATATATAACCAAAGAATGCCTTTTAAGGTTGGGAGATATTTTGTACATGGAATCCAGATTTGATGTGCGATACAAATAAATCCTTAAAGATCCTTCTTTTTAAAATTATGATTTATTTTTTTAACACTTTTATAATTGAGTTCCAAATTTTCTCCCTCTCTCCCACTCCTCCTTCACCCCTTGAGAAGGTAAACAGCATGATGAAACAACATATGAAATCATGCAAAACGTATTTCCATATCAGCCATATAACAAAAAAGAAAAAAAAACAAGAGAGAACATTATACTTCAATTTGTACTGAGTTTGTTGGTTCTTTTTCCATATAGATTTTCATGAGTCCTTAGGGAATTGTCTTAGATCTAAAATAACTGTAGACAATACAAAATACTTGGGAATCTACCCACCAAGACAAACCCAGGAACTACAAGAAGACAAAATACAAAATGCATTTCATGTAGAATGAGATGTAAACAAGTAGAAAAATATTAACTGTTTCTGAGTAGGCCAAGTAAAAAAAAAAGACAAATCCACCTAAATATATCTATTCAGTGCCATACCAATTAAACTACCAAAAATATTTTTTGGAACTATAAATCCTTTGGAATTATCTTAATTAAGTGTATTGATTAGAGTAATGAAGTCTTTCATAGTTGATCATCATTACATAATTGCTCTTATTGTGCACAACGATTTCCTGGTATTTTTCACTTTCCTTTGTAATAGTCCATATAATTCTTGCCACACTTTTCCAAAACTACCATCTCATCATTTCTTATAGCACAATAGTACTCCACCATAATCATATGTATCTAAAGGTCTCTCTAAAAAAACTTTGGAACTGATTGTAACATGGGAGATGCTGGCACAGTACTACCCATTATGGTGTACTCGTATCAGAGAAGGAACTGTTCTCTATGACCAGAGCAAAGTATTCAAAAGAAATACAAGACGTGCAAATTATGGGGAATCCACCCAAATATTCACGTGGACTCTTTGTACCTAACCTGTGGTAGACAGTGTTCTGAGCTTAGACTGGTCTCATAAGTCACAGTTGGACACACTGTAACTTGACTCTTAAACATAGTGACATCATTTCACAATTGTCTTCGAGATAGAAGAAAAACAACCAACCAACTAAAGCCACAACTTGTTCAGCCATTTACCAAATTATGATTCCCCTCCCAATTCTTTAAAAAGGTTGCTGTAAATATTTTTGAATATAGAAGTCCTTTTCCTGGGAAAAGCCAGATAGATGACTCAATGTATAAGAGCTCCAAGCTTGGAGTCTGGAAGACTCCTCTTCCTGAGTTCAAATCTGATCTCAGACATTTACTGTGTGATCCTGGACAAGTCACTAAACCATGTTTACCCCAGTTTCTTCCTTGTCAAGTGAGCAGGAGAAGGAAATGGCAAACCACTCCAATGTCTATGCCAAGAAAACCCCAAACAGAGTCATAGAGTCAGACACACTGAAAAGATAAACAAAAGGTCCTTTGATCCCTATGGGATTTAGACCTAGTAGTAGATCTGTACAACTTTACATACACAGGCCCCTAGGCATAGTTCAAAATTGTTCTTGAGAGAAATTATTTTGATGTTGCTGTTATTGTGTGTCCTTTGTTCTCAAAGAGAACCATAATATTAGGAACTAACTTTTAAAATTATTGATAACTAGAAAAAAATTATTGAGTACCTTTTCTGTGCCCATCACTCTGGGGGATGCAAGATTAGCAGAAAACCAGGCTCCTGCTCTCCAGAAGCCTGCACTACATCTGGACAATCATCAATCAACAATCATTTAAGCCCCCACTCTGGACCAAGTGCTGAGCTAAGTACAGAGACAAAGCATCGGAGTGAAATAAGTGGATTAGCCAAGGCAGCAAAAGGTCCTAGATTGGGGACCCAGATCCCAAGTGTTCCTGGAACTGGAGAGGGGACAGCTCCGTGGAGGAAACCAATCTTAAATGAGCCCTACAAGGACAGGTTTCTGTGGAGTTGAGCTGTGACCAGGTATCAAATGAGGATCCAGGCTTTTCTCCTTTATTTCCCTCTAAGGTCAGTCTCTGAAAGACAGAACTGACTCATGAAGTGGCCCCAGCCCTGAAGGGGCAGGCTCTGAAGTCTAGGGCAGACCCTCCCTGTCTTCCCCCACCCCACAACAAGGAGGCCTGATGCCATCAGCACTGAGGGTGCCCCAGCTCATACAGAGATGCAGAGGGATTTCCTGATCAGACTGTCGGAGGTAGCTCAGTGAGGAGTTGAAGACTTCGAGCTTACCTCCTCGTTATATATCCATCTGTCTGGGTGGATTGTCAGTTGTCAAGGGAATTCCCTTGGAAGGTTTATTCAAAACTTTTAGGCTCTCCATGTCTTTTGGAGAAAACACAGACCATCAATTTATTGGTTGCTGGCTAACCTAATTATCTATGACCCAGAAACTCTGACTCTCAAGGTTTTTTCCCCTTTGTCATATTCTCTAGAATGGTTGGATTAATTCACTACTCTCCCAACATTTCATTAATATGCCTGTTTTCCTTTATTCCCTCCTACATGTCATTTCTGATAGGTTTGAGGAGGTCATTTCTTTTTTTAGATTTATCAAGGCAATGGGGTTAAGTGGCTTGCCCAAGGCCACACAGCTAAGTAATTATTAAGTGTCTGAGGTCAGATTTGAACCCAGGAACTCCTGATTCCAAGGCCCAGTGCTCTATCCACTGTACCACCTAGCTGCCCCGAGGAGGTCATTTCTTTTGTCTTTTTCTAATTGATAGTGATTTAGAACATTTTTTCAATTGACTATAGCTTTTATTTCTTTTTCTGAAAACTCCCTGTTCATATCCTTTGTCAATTGGGAAATGGCTCTTAGTTTTTATAAATCTGACTCACTTTTCTATGTTTGAGAAATAAGGCCTTTATCAGGGAAGTTTCTAAAGTTTTTTTTTAATTACTTCACTGTCTATAGTACCTTTTTAGCAAAATGTAGTATCCCTGATGGTCACTTTTATTTATATTTATTTTGCTTTTGCTTTGTCTGAGATCATGATTATCCCTGCTTTTTTTCTATTTCATCTGAAGCATAAGATTATGTAAATCATTTATTTTAACTCTCTACATATCTTTATGTTTCTCATACATATGGATTGTTTTCTAATCCATTTGACTATCTGCTTCCATTTTATAGATTAGTTCATCCTACTCATGTTCATAGTTATTATTATTGTGTATTTCTCTCCATCCTGTTTATCTTTCCTCTTTTTATTCTGCCCTTCCTAAAAAAGTTTGTTTTACTTCTGACTACTGCTTCCCTCTCTTTTATCATTTATCATTTTCTCCTCTCTCATATCTCTTATCTCCTTCCCCTTATTTCCCTTTGGGTAAGAAAGATTTAAATCCCCTTCTGAGTGTGAGTGTGTGTGTGTGCGTAAACATATGGATATGTACATATACATATACATATAATTTTCATCCTCTTTGAACTAATTCTGAAGAGAATGAGGTTCAAGCATTATCCACTCCACCCCTATTTTCCTCTTCACTATAAAATCTCTTTCTTACACAACTCTTTTACGTGAGAAAAATTTTCCCATTCTACCTCTTTCTTCTCCCTTTTCCCAGGGCAGAACTCTTTCTCACCCCTACTTTTTTTTTTGAGATTATCCCAACATAATCAACATGATCTTTGTAGACTTTTCTAACTGCTCTAATAGTGATAAAAGTTCTTAGGAGCTACAAAGTATCATGGTTCCAGGTAAGAATGTAATCAGTTTAACTTTACTGAGTCTCTTATGACTTACTTTTTCATATTTATATTTGAATGTCATATTTTCTAGTCAGCTGTTCTTTTCCCTATGAATGCTTAAATATACATTTCTCCCCTGAAGGTTTGTTTATTACTCAGTTTTGCTGGATAAGTTATTCTTGGTTCTAACATTAGCTCCTTTGCATTCTGGAATATCATATTCTAAATCTTCTGATTCTTTAAGATGGAAGTTGCTCATGGGAATAATGATCAACCTTAATGGACTTGCTCATCCCATCATTGCAATAATCAGAGACAATTTTGGGCTGTCTGCAATGGAGAATACCATCTGTATCCACATAAAGAACTGTGGAGTTTGAACAAAGTTCAAGGACTATTCCCTTTAATTTAGAAAAAAAAAACATCTTATTATCTGATCTTGTTATATCTCTTATACTTTTTGTTTCTTCCTTAAGGCTATGATTTCTCTCTCATCACACTCAATTTGGATCAATGTACAACAAGGAAACAAAGTAAAGACCGACAAATTGCTTTCTGTGGGGGGGTGGGGGGGAGGGAAGATTGGGGGAAAAATTGTAAAACTCAAATAAAATCTTTAATAAAAAAAAGGTGGATGTTGCTAACTCTTGTGTTAATTTAACTGTGGATCCACAATATCTGAATTATTTATTTGTTTGCAATATTTTCTCTTTAACCTAGAAGTTCTCAAATTTGGCAATGATATTCTGGGAGCTTTCATATTGTGTTATTTTTCAGGAGGTGGTGGATGATTTTTTTTTTTTCATTTCTATTTTGCCCTCTGGTTCTAGAATACCACTGCAGTTTTCCTCAATAACTTCTTGAATTATTATGTGCAGGCTTGTTTTTGATCATGGCTTTCAGGTAGTCCAAAAATTCTTAAATTGACTCTCCTTCATCTGTTTCCAAGGTCAGCTATTTTTTTCCAATGGGATAATTCACATCTTCTATTTTTTTCATTCTTTCATTTTTGAAGTTTCATGAAGTCATTAAGTAAGTTCTTTTTTTTTTTTGATCAGGGCTTTCAAGTAGTCCAAAAATTCTTAAATCATCTCTCCTTGATCTGTTTCCTAGGTCAGTTATTTTTCCAATGGGATATTTCACATTTTCTTCTATTTTTTATTTTCTTTTTTTTTTTAGGTTTTTGCAAGGCAAATGGGGTTAAGTGGCTTGCCCAAGGCCATACAGCTAAGTAATTATTAAGTGTCTGAGGCTGGATTTGAACTCAGGTACTCCTGAATCCAGGGCCAGTGCTCTATCCACTGTGCCACCTAGCTGCTCCCATTTTTTCATTCTTTAAATCTCATGAAATCATGCTCCACTTGCCCAATTCCAATTTTGAAGCAATTATTTTCTACAGTGAGCTTTTCTACCCCTTTTTTTCCAATTCTTTCCTTCAGTGAATTTTTGTGATTCTTTAACCATTAGGTCCATTCCATTTTTTAATGTTATTTTCTTCATTATTTTTGGTGCCTTCTTTACCAAGTAGTTCTCAACTCATAATTTTCTTGTATCACTTTCATTTCTTTTCTCAAATTTTCCTCCATCACACTTATCTCCTTCTTGAACCAATTCAGGATTCTTTCCGGCCTTGGACCTTTGAGGTTTTGCTTGTAGCTGTTTTTATCTTACTCTCTTCTTCTAAGTATATGTCTTGGTCTTTCCAGTAAGTGACACAGCTTCTTGAGATTATGTTCTTTTTTTTTTATAAAGTACAATATTTTGTCAGTCTATTTCTTGCCTTTTTACTTTATGGTAAAGATGGGTGCTCACCTGGTGGAGGGGAGGCACTGTTTCCAAAGCTAGTTTGGGGCAGGGAGGGGAGGAGATCCTGTAAATTTTCAGGATTTCCAAGATGGTGTTATCTTGGAAGAGGTGTGGTCACTGCTCTTCTGGAGTGTGCTGTGGTCTTTATCTAGTAAGAAATCCTGTTCCCCTGCAACTGGAAGTACTTCTCTTGAGTTTGGAACAGTGACCAAATATCCTGCTCTCCTGTGGCATCAAATCTTAGTATTCCTCTTGACCCTGTGAATAGTGACCAAGGCTTCTGCTCTCTTGTGACCAATCACAAGAGTTCCTCTACCTGGATCTACATCCTAGAACTGCTTTTGGAAATTAAGAGTTGCCTATCAGTGCAAGTTGCATCCAGTGACAGCAAAAAATCCCCTCTAAATGCTCTCTGATCAATTGTTTCATTCCTTACTACTTCAAGGTTGAGAGCTCCTGAAGCTGCTGCTGGTGCTGTGGCAGCCCCCTACAGGGTCTGTCAATAGTGCTCCTACTGCAGGCACTGGCTGGCTCACCCCAGTAATAGAGGCCTCTTCTGTGAACCTCCAAAGCTGTCTTTGACTGAAAAAAAGGTCTCTTGATTTAAGGAGTTAAAGTTGTTTGGAAGGGAATTATGGGAGTTCAGCTGGGTCCTGGATTATACTCTGCTGTCCTGGCTCCCCCTAGTATGATTCTTTCTAACTAGTCATATAATTGCAGCTTGGGAAAGGGGTCTTTCAATAAATGACTCAGACAGATTTAGTCTGACAATTTCAGTATTAGTCATAGATTTATTCAGCAGTATCAAAAAATAGGTACAAATAATAGATGTCTTTCTTTTTCTAGGACAAATTTTGAAGACTATTTTGCCCTATTGGTAGCATAAATATCAATTTTATGCTTTAAAAATACTGTGTAGATTTAAATCATCTATTTAGATTTTTCTAATCAATCACAAATGCTTTCAATTCATAATTCTTTATAAAAAGATTATATTCATTTGCTATGGTTTGTTTTATTTGCAACTTAAAACAGTCAAGGTTTTGGCTTAGGATTTTATTCCAATCTTTTCCTTGGAATCACTCTCTTCAGTTCAGTTTTCTATTTCAACCTTTCCTTTCTTCCCTGTTCACACCTTCATTCCTCTCTCAGCTCTGCTGATACTCTAGTCTTTCTTCTCCACCATGCCCCAGTAGCCTCCTCACTTGGAAAGAGTTTTCAAGAGAAAGGTTGGAATTATAAAAATAAAGTAAATAAGATTCTGTAAGGTATAATAGCAACGATAAAAGGATGTACAATGAAAGAGAGAATTTCAGAATGCGAAACAAACTTGGGAAGTTGTGCTTTTCAAAATCAGTATCCTCATTTTCCCCCTTTCCTTACTACTGCAAATGAGAGCAGCAGGTCCAGTCATTATCTTTATCCTTTTTTTTTTTTGGTTTTTGCAAGGCAATGGGGTTAAGTGACTTGCCCAAGATCACACAGCTAGATAATTATTAAGTGCCAGAAGCCGGATTCGACAGTCATTATCTTCAAATAGAACAATGAAGCCAAACTTCAAGAAAAAAATAAAACTCCATTAGGGAAAGGAAGTTCTCCAATCTGTTGTCAGGACTTATCATTTCTACTTCTACACTATTTTCCTTCAATGTCCCCTCTTCTCTACTTTCAGTCACCCCTTAGGTGCAGATCTTCATTACCTCCCACCTGAGCAGTGGCAATACCCTTCTGGCTGATCTCCCTGACTCAAAATTTCTCCCCACTCTAGTTCATCCTGATTTACCTAAAGTGCAAGACTGATCATATCCACAGGACTTTACCTCTCTCACCCCTCCTCAAACTCCTTTCACACCTATATACACTCAATAAAGTCCTTGCAAAATGCAAGATCAATATTCAGGTGAGCTCTGTATTTACTTTTTTTTTTCTCTTTAGGTTTTTGCAAGGCAAACGGGGTTAAGTGGCTTGCCCAAGGCCACACAGCTAGGTAATTATCAAGTGTCTGAGACCAGATTTGAAACCAGGTACTCCCGACTCCAGGGCCGGTGCTTTATCCACTATGCCACCTAGCCACCCCTGAGGTCTGTATTTAAAATGTGGTAACAATGGTTCTCCAATCTACTTCCTGCAATCACTCACCCTATCACATTCATGATTAAATACAAGCTCTTCTGTTTGGCTGTTAAAGTCCTTTACAACCAGGTTCTTTCTTACGATTCATCTTCTTACACTTTATCACCCTCCCCAGAATCATCCAGTGATCCTAGCCTGCTTACAGCCTTTTGAACATTCCATCTCCTGATTACATGCTTCCAATGGCTCTATCCCTATGCCTGGAACACTATCTCCTCTTCACCTCTAACTCCATGTTGTCTCCATTAGAATGTGATACACCTGGTATTAGCATAGTGCCTGGTACATATTGTTTAAAAATATGCTTACTGGTCATATGGACTATGACTTCTGGAAATCCCTAAATGGTTCTTTCCAGTCTTAGGAATGCTAGGAAAGGAAGCCAAGATGAGGACCTTTGTAATAAGCTTCTACTTATTTCTAATAAGATAGATTTAGAGTAAGAAGAAATCCTAGAGGTTATCTAGTTCAACACCCCACCCTATAACCCCCACTACTTTTTTTTAACGTTTTGCAAGACAATGGAGTTAATTAAGTGGCTTGTCCAAGGCCACACAGCTAGGTAATTATTAACTGTTGGAGGCTAGATTTGAACTCAGGTACTTCTGACTCCAGAAACTCAAAACCTTGCAAAAAATGATGGCTGAAAACTACTATTGCATGTAGTTGGAAAAAATAAATAAAATATTTTTTTAAAAAAAGAATATCAAGAGGTCCTGGGACTAAAAAGTTTCAGAATTCTTGTTACAGGCTATTAGGCAAAGACTGTTATCTTCATCTTTATATCTTTCACTGTCCTTCACTATAAGCAGCATTAAAATATGCAGAACTGAATGAATTTACTGTATGCTAAGATCTCACATAGGAGAGCTAAGGTTTCCTTCATCTATTCATCTTATTCTAATTCAATACTTCCATCCTAATTCCCAGGCTCGAGGCACCTTAACAGATTCTGAATTCAATCCATCCCACCTGTCCTAAGGAGTACATTTATACTGCCAGTATACCTACATCCTCATAGCAATTTTTAGATACGTAAATAACAAAAATCACAAAATCTGAGAATAAAAGAAACCAGGGAAGCCAGTAGTCTAATCAAGACCTAGAAAGAAATCTTCTCTACAATATCCCAACAATGATTTATCTGAAGAATTACAATGAAAGGGGACCTGCTACTTCCCCAAAAGGGGAACTAATATTGGGAGTAATTTCTTACATCAAAACTCATATTAGTATTGTCACCCTTCAAATGGAAGCTTTGAGATGTGGCTGGTGTTTATGTAATATGTGAGTGTATGTACACAAACATGCATATACACATATGTATACACACACTATGTATATATATATGTATACACACATACATATATTTATATTTTTTTCAAATGATTAACAAATGATTTAACCAGTCAGGTATAGCAGGATTAACTGAAGGGGATGATTAAGATGAAGGCTTCTTACATGATAACATTACTTGAGAGCACAACTGTTAACAAAATAAATTAGAAATTTCTGTTACAGTAAAAAAAAGTGGATTTATTTGTATTAATATGAGAATATAAACATATATTAAATACAAGATTTGTTATATTTACATGAAATACAAGATAATAACACAACATGGGCAGCTAGGTGGCACAGGAAGTTCAGCTCCACTCACAGACACCAGTGGGCAAATGGCTTGTTGACCTCAGTTTCCTCATAGATTAAATGGTGAGCCTCTCCAGGACCTTTGCCCAGAAAACCCCAAATGGGGTGACGAAGAATAAACAGAACATGCTATAATAACATGTGGGCTGCAGGATCCAAACATGCTATTATAACATGTAGGCTGCAGGATCCAAACATGCTATAATAACATGTGAGCCGCAGGGTCCAAACATACTCTAACATGTGAACTGCCGGTTCGAACATGCTCTAACATGTGAACTGCCGAATTTCCAGTGTGCACGTGCTTGTATGTGGGTCTCTAGGTGCAAGGAGTCACCATTTAAAGGGAACCTGTGTGTATATATACATATATGTATAAATATGTATATATATACATACACACACATATGTGTGTATATATGCATGTATTTCGGGTGGCGCAGTGGATAAAGCACCGGCCCTGGAGTCAGGAGGACCTGGGTTCAAAATCCGACCTCAAACACTTAATAAAGACCTAGCTGTGTGGCCTTGGCCAACCCCATTTGCCTTGCAAAAACCTAAAACCCTAAAAAAACCAATTCTTAAAAAGCACAAGTCCGCGTCGGGCGGGAGAAGGCCGCTCGGAGGCGCCCCGCGCCTGCGCGGCCCCCGCAGACGCCCCTTCCGCGGCCCCGCGGGCTGCCCGGGCCCAAGCTCTCGGCGCGGGGAGGGGGCTCCCGGGGGCGGCCCCGGCGGCGGCCCCGGCTCCAGCCCCGGCTCCAGCCCCGGCTCCAGCCCCGGCTCCAGCCCCGGCCGGGGCGCCGGGCAGGCCCGAGGCGGCAGCTGCCGGCCGCGGCCCCCGCGGCCCCGCGGCCCCGCGGTGGGGGGGGCTGCCCGAGCGCGTTACCTGCTGGAGGTGCAGCTGGGCCGCGAGCGCCCGCGGCAGGTGCAGGAAGCAGTCGCGGACGTGGGAGAAGGCGACGGTGACGGCCGCGCCGCCCCCAGCCGCGGAGCCCTCGAGGCGGCCGCTGCCCCACATCGCGAGCGAGCCAGCGGGCCGGACCGGACCGGACCGGGCCGAGCCGAGCCGAGCCGAGCCGAGCCGCGTCGCGCGAGAGCAGCCGCGCGCCGAGAGGACCGCAGGACCCGGCCCGCCTCCCCTCCGCTGCGTCAACGAGCGTCATCGGCGCTCCAGCCAATCCCGGGCCGGCGCCTCCCGCCGCGTCCTCTGATTGGACGAAAGGGATCGAGGCCGACCGGAAGCCCCCCTGGGAGGGGGCCGAGGCGCCCGGCATGGCGGAGGGCGGAGGGGAGCTGGGGGGCTACTACCCCCACCACGCGCAGCGGCCTGTCTGTGACTCGCGAGCCAAGTATCGGGAGGGCCGCAGGCCCCGCGCCGTGAAGGTGAGGAAGCAGCGGGGCGGACCCGGACGGGGCCCCGCGGGAATGAGAGCCCAGGCCCTCCGCCTTGTCAGGTTTCCCTCTATGTTTGCGATCGCTCGGAAGAGGAGGAGGAGGAGGAGGAGGAGGAGGAGGAGGAAGGTCCCGGGCAAACCTTCGGGTTGTAATTCCTCGGGTTCCAGGGCTCCGATGCACCCATTCATTCTTTCAGCATTTCTTTTTTTTCCCAAGGAAATGGGGGTTAAGCGGCTTGCCCAAGGCCAAGGCCACACAGCTAGGTCCTCCTGGCTCCAGGGCCGGTGCTCCATCCACTGCGCCGCCTAGCCGCCCCCTCATTCAGCTTTTCAAATGAAGGAAATTACCCTGAATCTAGCATAAATTAAAATTCACCGATTAACAATCCCCATCGTAAATCTCCAGTCTAAAGATAAGTGTGTGTAGCCTTTTCCCTGTTATACTAACCTCTGGTTCTGAAAACATTTTGAGTCATTTTCAGAATAACGTTTTGTTGCTACTTTTCAGTTACAGGTTAGTTTAAAAAAATAAAGATGTCATTTATTTTCTCCACCCGAGTTCACAGAATCTCTAAAACCCATCCCAGGGAGACTAAGAAGCTTTGTGTTCAAACAGTTAAGAGTTCTATAACTCTATAAGTGGAGCCTGGTTTATTGGTGTAGCAGAACATCACATTGGAAAGCAGGATGCCCAAGCTTACTAAGAGAGTCATTATTATGAGACCCAAAACCTTCCTTGAGTTTCCTCTTCTGTAAGATGAAGCAATGACTGGATAGATTCTAAAATCTCTATATCCTCAAAAGACTGAAAATAATTACAACGGTTTTATATCTCCTTTGATTTTAAATGGCTGGCCTGGATTTATGCCAGATGAATAATAAAGCATCTTGAATCTATGCTTCTTTGTTCTTACATACATCACAGTGTTATCAGTGAGAAAGCTACATTTTTTCAAATTAAAGATTTTATTTATTTTGAATTTTACAATTTTTCCCTTTATCTTAGAGGAAGCTACATTTTAAAACACAATGTCGTAACTGTTCAAAACATAGTAATTTGAAAATTACTTTCAAGGTTGAACTCTGGCTTGATTAGGCCTTATCATGAGAATTTTTAGGTGCTATATGAGGAAAAAGATTTGAACTACATCTATTGAGATAGTGAAGGAACTGGATGTTATGTTACTGAAGGATTGACCAAAAACACTGAAGACACCCTGAATAAGAGAAGATTGGTGGGTGGCTACGTGGCACAGTGGATAAAGCACCAGCCCTGGAGTCAGGAGTACCTGGGTTCAAATCCCATCTCAAACACTTAATAATTACTTAGTCATATAGCCTTGGGGCAAGCCACTTTAACCCCATTGCCTTGCAAAAACCTAAAAAAAAAAGATTGGAAGGGAGAAGATGACAGACAAGAGTGATATGATATTGGAAACAAAGTAAAGACTGATAGATTGATTTTCATGGGGGGTTGGGGGAGGGAAGTAAGATGGGGGGAAAAATGTAAAACCCAATATCTTTAATAAAAAAAAAAAGAGTGATATGATAGCTGTTTTCCACTACTTCAAGACCTGCTACCATTTGGGGGAGAAATTGCTGATGCCAAAGGGCAGACTGAGGAGCAATGGGGAGAAATAAGAGGCAGATTTTAGTTCCCTATAAGGAGAATTTTCCTAACAACCCCATCTTAAAGTGAGGTGATTTGCCTCAGAAAAATGAGTTCCCCATAGCTATAGGTCTTAGAGATTGGAAGAGGTGCTATAGAGGTGATTCCTACTTTGGTTTGGATTGGGCCAGATGACTTCTTGAGTTTTCTAACTTACAGATTCTGTGATAAATATAAGAGGCATTTTTATTCAAGTATCTGTGAAAAAACATTAATGCATCTATATTTCCTTTAGGTTTATACAGTCAATTTGGAATCTCGGTACTTACTGGTTCAAGGAGTTCCTGCAGTGGGTGTCATGAAGGAGTTGATTGAGCAATTTGCTTTATTTGGTGCTATTGAACAATATAATGCTCTAGATGAATATCCAGCAGAAGAATTTACAGAAGTGTATCTAATTAAATTCCAAAAATTACAAAGTGCAAGGTAATGTGGATGCCCAACACATTTCTCTTTTTATGATCACTCTAAACCAAGATTTAGCTTTAGTCACACCTAGATTTCAAAAAAATCTGTACTTTTTGACCCAGTTTGATTGGTTTCTCTCACATAGCTCCCTCTGTTCCATAGGGAGCTCCTCCTTTCACCCATTCTAGGACCTTCTGCTACTTTGTATAATCTACTTATTTCACATAGATACTCTGTCTCAGTGCTCTGCCTAGAGTGGGTGCTAAATAAATATTGATGATTGTTCAGATATAGTGCAAGTTTCTTGAGAGCAGGAACCTGGTTTTCTACCACTTTTACATTCCCCCCTGCTCGCACTACCCCCAGAGCCATCCTGATTCATATCTGACCACTAGACCCAGATGGCTCCAAAGGAGAAAGCGAGACTGGTGATTTAGCATAGCACCCCTCACGCCAATTCATTTGTATGTTGTAGCATCTCCTTCTGATGTCATGGTCCTCTTCAAGATCACTTCCCTGATGGTCATCTTTGAGAACAAAGGACAAGTGACAATAATAATATTACCCCCCTATCATTGGATCATAAATTTAGAGTTGGAGTGCCACTCAAAAGCCACCTGGTCCATCTCTGTAATTTTAAGAATAGGAAACTATATCCCTGGGAAATTAAGAGATTTATCCAAGGATAAAATGGTAGCTAGGTGGTGCAATGGATAGAACACTAAACTTGGAGTTAAGAGGACCTAAGTTCAAATTTGACCTCAGACACTTAATAGCTGAGTGACCCTGGGCAAGTCTCTAATCCTTGTGTGCTTCCCTTCCTCTTTGTTAAGATGAAACAGTGGCAAAACTGCTTCAGGATCTTTGCTAAACAAACTCCAGATCACAGAAATTTGGACATGACTAAAACGACTCAATAGAGTTAATACAGAGGACTTGACCCAAGTACTCTGGCTCCAAAGCCCACATTTCCACTACACCGTGCTCCTCCCAAGTACACACTGTTTTGTTCACTATTCCATCTCTCACCTTCATAGTCTTCCATGTCTGGGCTGCCCTGCTCTCTTCATCTCTGTTTCTTCAGACTCCTAGTTTCTGTCCAGATATTCCTCAGGTACCATCTCATAGATTAGGTCTTTCTTTGTCTCCCTACTGGTTGTTTCCTGCTGATCCTCCTGATATTTTGTATATACTTTATATTACCTGCATATGTATTATGTCTTTACATCACCCTTCCCATGCCTTCCTCCAACCCCTTGGGGACAGAAACTTTAGTTTTTGATTCTGGATCTATCCCCAGTGCTTGGACATAGTAAGCACTTAATAAATGTTGAATTTAAAATGATATGATACAAGTGGGTATGGCAAGTCACTTAGCTTAGTGTGTTAACACATGATGCTAAGAAAAGGAAGTGGAGATATTCATGGTGTAGTTTGGAAGAAGGCCATCAGAGTCAATGGACCCAGGCTTGAACTCTTTGTAAAATGAGATTTGGAGTCGATAGGGTACCTAAAGTCCTCTTCAGCTCTAAATCTTCTATTGTATGATCTGAATTCATTACTTTCTTGTCCCTCATGTGGACCATTTAGCTTGTTTCAGACCACAGATTGTACCTTAAGTCTGTCTCGCTGTGTTTATATGTGCCATTGTACTCTCTGTCTTCAAGAAAGACAGAGAGATTGTGAAAGGTTCATTGCCAACCCAGCATGCTTGGAAAAACAACTTCAAGCCTTCTTATCAGTTGGATCTAACTATGACTTCATGGACCATACCATTCCAGGCCTTTGTATCCTCCACCATCTCCTGAAATCTCTCCATGCTCATGTTTATTGCTTCTATGATACTAACCATTCAACTTATCCTCTAGTGTCCCCTTTTTCTTTTTTCCTTAAATCTTTTCCAAGATCAATAATTGATCCTAGGTTAACCCACAGGTGCTACATCTTTATTTAGGAGCATGCATATTTAACGTGAGGATCATTCAGAAACTAGGGAATTGAAGAATCTCAAAAGTTTGCTTTTGTCAGTGCATTTTAAGCTATTTGGTTATGTTGTCATTTTGAGTGAACCTGGATTAATAGACTGTATTCTCTCATTTCTGTTTAGGATAGCCAAACGAAAATTGGATGAGCGGGGTTTTTTTGGTGGTTTACTTCATGTGTGCTATGCTCCAGAATTTGAAACAGTACAAGAAACCAGAGATAAACTACAGGAGAGGCGACGATATATAGCAAGAACAACTGGGGCTAAAGGTGTGCAAATCATGATCTCATTATTTTTACTTTTTTTTATAATAGCTTGAGTCAGTGAATGCTGATTTTATAATAGCTTGAGTCCTGTTCATTGGGTAGGTATGTTAGCTTTGCCTGGCAACTAACTGCATTCTAGATGCCCCACTTGAGGTTCTTGCTTGACCTCCCCAGTTGCTTTGAGTAGAATCAAGGGTTTCTGAGTGAGCAAGATAGATTGATTGTCTCCTGAAAAGAGCAGCCAGAATTAGGGTTCTGGTGATGTTTTTCTAGAAATCATCTTTAGTTCATCCCTTTTCTTCAAACTCAATGAGTTGTCCAAGTCTTAACTTCCACAATTTTATCTTGCCACACCCCTCCCTCATTCCTCTCCCACGGACTATTATAAAACAACTAAACTGGTTTTTTACCTTTACTTTCTTTGCCTTCTAATCCATCCTTCATATAAATGCTAAAATAATAACATGCCTGGTACATAGTTCTGATGTGAATTTTTTAGCCTGGGATTTCATGCCCTCTGAAATATGACCTTATTTCACATTCTTCTCCTTCATTGAAATTGAAATATTGGCTATTTCTAGATTGAAATTCTAGCAGATTGAAATATTGGCTATTTCTAGATCTATTTCTACATTTCCCAGCTTCTCTATATCTGCTCAGGCTAAAGTTCCTTGCCTGGGAATACATACTTTGCTCACCCTTGATTGACAAAATCCTTTTCTTTCTTTAAGACTCCCAGACAGGTGTCACCAATTCCATGAAGCCTTCCCTAGTTGAAAGTGGTCTTTCCCTCTTCATGTCTTCCTGGAGCAGTTTGCTTGACTTCTTTCCCTCAAACTTATGAATTAAGGGGAAGTATGTACTAGACCATTAGAATATGTCTATGATAAAATCATCTGTTATTTTCTTGCAGTTTATAAAAATCATATAATGCATGTTTTTCAAAATTACTACAATAATTAACTCTAATTTTTTCTTTTAAAACTTTAGAAGATAAAATCCAACCACTAACAAAGAAAAAACTGTATACAGAACATGGAGTTACAAAAGATCTCAGAAAAGACTTTCAATCAAAGACATCTGAATTTTGTGTGACCCCTTCAAACACTTGTTCTGAAAATCCATGGAATTGTCAATCTAACTGCCAGAATTCAATCCCATCTCTTGTTTCCTCCAAATATACAGTCTTCCAATCAGGAGAGCTCTTAGAAGGAACACTGATCTCCCCTCAGCATGACAGTAACTCTAACAAAGTCAAGTCAAATTATAATCAGAATAACTCTTTAATACAGAGTATAGAGATGGAAATGCCTAAAACTTCAGTAGACTATCTTGGATCCCCAAGGATTACTCCCTCTAATAACGGGATTGCTAGATTCATGCCTCGAACAACTCAGCTGCAGGAAAGAAAGCGGAGAAGAGAAGAAGACCGTAAACTTGAAACTTTTCTTGAAACAAACCCAAGAAATAAAGAGGTTATTATTGGGCCACAGCTACCAGAAATCCCCAAAGTGGATATGGAAGATGAATCTTTAAATATGTCAGCTACTTTAATCCGGAATAAACTTAAAGAGGTATGTATATTTTTGCAAGCTACTTTGAAAGACTTTCATTTGTTAAGCCTTTAGAGCAACTCAGTAGAGTATCATCTATGACTTTTAATAAGCTATTGTTATTCACTTTTTATTTTTGTGGAATGTTTCTCTCTAAACCATATTGATTCATAACAAAATAATCCAATTTAAGACTGAAATAGTTTTGCTTTTATGTTAATCCTTGCTTTAAAAAACATTGGTGTGATTATTTTACTATTTAGTAATCAACTTAAAGAACATTTTAAGAAATGACTTTACTCCAAAATTCAGCTTTTTTATTTTAATTTGTATGTTACTTCTAGACTCTTGAAAAAAGGGAGAAGAGGCCATATAATAAAAACATAGCTCTAAATAATGGGCCTATAGTACAGATTTTTAGAATTCTTTCTCATTTACCCTTTTAATCTTTCTTAAGCATTAGGGTTAGATTAGCAATCTCTGTATTTCTTAGCCAATATTAGCGTAGGGAAAATGATCAAACTTCCATTTTGTTTTGCTTGAACTACTTATCCAGGTTTCTTCCCAGCTGTCTATTAGAATCCCCATATTTCCCCCATCCTTAAAAAAAAAAACTTTCTCAAACCCTCCCCTCCTTTCACACCATCATTTTCCCCCTGTACTTTCAGAGCCAAACTCCTGGAAACAACTATATTTATTGCCTCCAATATTTCCCCACCTCCTTATTTTCAGCCCTGTGCAATCTGACTTTTGTTTCCACCTAAAATTTTTAAATTTCAAAGTCACCATTGATCTCCTGGTATTTTCTCAATTCTAATCCTTCTTGACTTCTTTTGCAGACTTTGAAACTGACCACTAGGAGGGGATATTATTCTGATTGCTAGCCACAGGATTTCCTCTTATCTGCCCTGCTTACCTCTGTCTTCCTGGTTGAATCATCTATGTTCTATTACCAAGTTGAAGTGGAAATCCCAAGAGGCATGTGCTCTCGAACTTGCTCATACAGACACACACTCACACGCTCTCCCTCCTCTCTTCCTTCCCTTCTTTCAGTTAACAAGCCTTAAGCACCTATGGTATTCCAGTGCTCCACTGGCCTCTCGGGATACAAAGGCAGGGAAACAATCGCTGACCTCTAGAAGTTTAGGTTCTGCTAGAAGAAACAAAACTGTGCAGTATGAGTAAAAAATAAATAGTTCCCTAGGAACCACCTCATCATGTTGAAGATGATGCTTGAGGTGACTTTTGAAGGAAAATTGGGATTGAGAAGCCAAGGAGGACATGGGGCAACCAATAACAAGACATGGCAGCTTTGAAGGCTGGATTGGAGTAGAGAGATTTTGGAGGTAGAGAGGACAACCTGGAGACTAGCAATGACTCAGTCAGAGTTGATCAGGGCCTTGACAGGCATTGATCACCACCCAAGGTGGGGACACAGACAAAGGCAAGAGCTATTGTAGGGGCAGAATCAACAAGACTTGTTGATGAGCCCATGAGTTTTGACTCTAGATGACTAGAACAAGAGTGGTGTGTTGGACAGGAAGGGTGAAATGTGGAAGCGTGGGGTCTTGAAAGATGATGAGTTTTGTTTCAATAACAGTGACTGCAGATTTCCTCTCTGTCTTGATGAGCTTTTTCATCTTCTGTGGAAGCAGTTGGCATCACTCTGCTCCTGCCTTTCTAAACTTTATCTAGGCCTAGATAGCTCTACCCGAATGTCCCATAGCTATCTCAAATTGAGCATGTTCAAAATAAAACTCCCTTTTGTTTTCCTGAGACCGTGCTTTAATCTTAATTTTCCTATTGCTGTCCTTCTATCATCTGAGTTCACAATCCCAGGGTCATTCTTAACTGTCTCATAGGCAGCAACTTGCTAAATAATACAGACCTCTTGTGGGATTCCAGGCCCAGTACTCTCTCAGTCTCTGACTAAAGAAGAGCAGATGCCCCTGTTTAGAATCCACAGAAGTAAAGTTGACAGTTCCTAGGAAATTCTAAACCATATGATTTATAAAATTCAATTTTATTTTCAGATCCACCTTCTTACTTCCCTCTGCTCCTTCCCTATTTCATTGAAAATGCAAAAAAAAAACCCAACCCCAAACTTTTACATATACATAGTCAAGCAAAACAAATTCCCATGTTGGCCATGTCAAAAAAGATATATGCCTCTATTTTGAGTCCATCATCTCTCTCTGGAGTTGAGGGTTTCCTACTCCTTGTTGAGTTTTTGGGAATTGTGGTTGGTCATTGTGTTAATCAGTGCTCCTAAGTCTTTTAGAGTTGTTTTTACATTGTTGTTCCTGTAAAAAATGTTCAGGTTCTGCTCACTTCACTTTGCCCCAGTAAAGCATACTTTGATCCCAAAGAGAGAATTGCATTATCAAGAACTGGTAGCCCAGTTCCAAACTAAATACATTTCTTTTTTTGATGGGATTTTGTTGGTAGGTCCAGAATGCCATAGACATCATTTATTTAGATTTTAGAAAACTATTTGATCAAACCTTTTGATGCTATTGTGAACAAGATGGAGAGAGAGAGAGAAAGGCAGGTTAGCCAGTGGCTGAGTGAGGTGGGTTTACAATTTGATGAATGACTAGACCCACAGAAAAACGACTAATGGTTCTGTTACCTTCTGAGGCCTGTGCTTGACCTCTTCATCATGGGCTTGGATACAGGGCCTGCCATGCTCCTTAAATGTGCAGGTAAGGTAGGAAGGAATCCATTGGATTAGTCAGGGTCCCTCCAAAATGCTAGCAGTCTGAGATGTCAGACTGAATCTAATGAGAGAAAATTGA
This sequence comes from Macrotis lagotis, assembly GCF_037893015.1. Lineage (NCBI taxonomy): Eukaryota > Metazoa > Chordata > Mammalia > Peramelemorphia > Peramelidae > Macrotis > Macrotis lagotis. The sequence continues at coordinate 48,251,832 of NC_133664.1, read as the reverse complement.
ATGGAAATAAATGTAATACACACTTAGGTTTAAAAAGTCAACTTTTTAGCATCAGATAGTTCATCCAAAAAAAATCTGAGGATGTTGGTGGACTGCAGATCAATGTAAGCAATAGATATGGAACTGGAATGGACAGTAGAGTTCAACCTAACCATTTTACAGATAAGGAAACTGAGACTCTGGAAAAATATATGATTTGTCCAAAGTCATGGCAGTAAGTGGCTCAGTCACATTTGAACCCAGGTCCCTTGACTTAAGTATTCCCCAGTCACTCCCCAGGCAATACTCTATTCTTTATGTCACATTGCTTCCCTGTAAAAGAGATGTAGTTGTCTAGGATTAGGAATGCTGTAGCCCCCCCCCCCCCGCATTCTACCCTAGTCAAAGCCCATTTGGAATGTTGTGTTCAGTTCTAGGGCCATTTTTTGGAAAGGACATTAAGGCAAAGACTGTCCACACAAGGGCGATGGAGCATGGAAAAGGGCTTTGAGATCTTGCTATATGAATCAGGTTGGATATTTAGACTGGAAGAGAAGACGTTATTGGGGAAAGAAAGTATTTGAAGGACTGTCATATGGAAGAGGTAGATATGCTCACAAGGATCTTAGGCTGCACAAGAAGGATAATGGGATGGTGTCTCTCCCTAGAAGTTTACAGGAACAAATGATTCTTTGATTAGTTTTTGGGCAAGATGACTTCTTGGTTCCTTCCCAACTCTGATCTGATAAAGCGATTTGCTTAGGTTTCAGAATTGGACTTAGAAAGAAGGGGCAGCAACAGTAGAATAGTAGAATGAGTAGATTTATGAAATCACCTAGATAAAGAAAAGATGGGTAGGCAGTGTAATTTTTTTCTCTCTTAGATTTTCATCTATGTCCCCTCATCCTTTCACCTGTCCCTTGGTGGGTCTTTGTTCTTCTAAATATGCCAAACATGAAAATTTAGAACAAGCCAAGTCATACATAGAGAGAAGCTGAAGTTGATCTTAGTGATCTTCAATGAACAAAATGACTTTACTGTTAATAGAATTCACAAATATTTCCTCCATTTCCTCTCCCCCCCGCCCCCAATTTCCAGTTCTCCCATCTGTTTCTCTAGCAGGAGCACTAGAAGTAGCACCAATGGTTTAGGTCTCTAATTTGATTGGTGTAGGGGATCTGCCAGTAAGAAAATGTTCTCTATTTTGGCCTCAAATAGATTTCTCTGAAACTTGAGAAGGAAATGTTTTCCATCTCATTATGGGCTAACAGTGTTACTTTGAACCTGTTTCTGTTCTTTGAAGTCAAATCAACCTTCCCCCAAAATGTGTGCTAGATAGAGGCCTGACTGGAGTTGTCTTTACTGAATATCCCTCCTAGTACTTTATTAATGTGTACTAGATAACGAAAGGAGGAAGAAAATAATTTTTGGTGATTTTTTTTAACTAGGTAATTTCTTCCCAACAAAAAGCTTCAGAGGACAAGCTGGAAGATACATGTAGAAGTCACCCATTAAAACAAAGAAGAAGAATATAGAAGACTATAGATCGCATATTTAAATTTATAACTTTTAATACTCTTACTAAATGTTTATCCTTTGAACATTAAATAAATTATTCAATCTCATCTTGAAAATTAGTCCTTTTTGTATTTGTATAAATGTCTTATTTTGATATTTATATTTAAATTATAAACAATCCATTGCTTCTGCCTCAAAATAACAGATCACTTCACATGTATAAATGTCTGGTATGATTCATAATATAGCCAGAATTTAAAGCAGCCAGGATCCATTTCTGATTCCCTTTACAAATAGGGTTCAACTATTCACAGTTGAAATTCAGTGTTTAGGTCTTTGAATGCCAGAATTTCAAATTCAAGACACTTCTGGAAAACAAAATAGGCCATAATTGAATGTGTTAGGAAATACATTGTTGCAGTATAGTTCAATTACATCTCTAACAAGTGACTTATTGAATTTTGCTGAATTTCTAATTTGCTAAAAGTTTAACTTCTCCCACTTTCCCTTGTATCCAAACCTAGTTTAGAGAGAATAAAGGCTTGAGAAGCTAACTGGAAAGAAGCTGGTGGTGTCTATATGGAGGAGAGGCCGTTTAAAAGGCATCTTTAGGATAAGTCTTAGCTTCTAGCTTTCTCACCCAATCATCCCCATCCTCTTTTTAACTTTGAGGTACTTGTTTTGGTTGTGAGGCAATCCCCCTGGCAGGTGGACACTAGCCAGAGGCACAGAGAGGTTGGGAGACTTGCCTGCTCCTACAGTCACCATGTGTCAGAGACTGGACATAGGTCTTAGGAGCTCCATGTGAAGCTTTTTGCTCACAGTGCCTTCCTCTTAGTTACTTGTATCCCTTGATACTTGCCCCGAAACAGAATGTTATCACCCTGCATTCTTTCCCCCATTTCCTAGAATAGTATCTTGAACATCAAAGGGACTGAATGAATACTTGTTAAATTGAATCTATTTTTCTCAAAGGGGATTTTTTTTTGCACAGAATGGAGCTTATACCCTAACATAGGTTAACTCATGTTCCTTGAGAGGAGGCTCTCCATAGGAGTGGAGTAAAAACCTCTGGCCACTGTATTTAATGCAAAGAACCAGTGGCCTTGGTGGAAGGAAGTGGTCTCCCAGGGGCTATTTGTGAAGATAGTCTGCTTATTCTAATCCCCCCCTTCTAGGGCAGGGTTAGAATGGGCATTAAGGGTGATGATTTACCTCACTTTCTGGTAAACATGGGCCAAATACCTCCAACAAAAGATGGTCTTTTTTTACAGCTTGCTCAAAGTCTTCATAAGACAGCTTCCCATCATTATCACAATCCTTGGAAGGAAGATGAGCATTTCTTAGCATATAATAATAATAATAATAATAATAATAATAATAATAATAACAGCATTTTTAGAGCACTTTAAAGTTTCCAAAGCCCTTTACTGATAACTCATTTTATACTTATAACAACCCTCTGAGGGAGGTACTTTTATCATCCCCATTTTACAGGTGAAGAAACTAAAGCCCAGTGAAGTTAAGTGATTTGCCCAAGATCACACAGCTAGTATGTATATGAGACCAAATTTGATCTCAGGCCATTCAGGCCTTCATTGTAGCTTCCCATCACTCCTCCCATCCTCAATGAGTTTGGTACCTGGCTCACAATTCTTTCTGAAAATCCTGCCCTAATAGTTGGGGAGACTTTAATATACATTATATAATATGCCTCAAAAAACCTAACCACTCAGTTTTTCAACCTACTCATCTCCCATGAGCTTAGTCCTCCACCCAACCTCAGCCATAAGTAAAGATCACCAAATCCTTGATCTTGTCTTCACCTACAGGTGTCTGAGAATTCTGAAATCCCCTCATCTAACCATAATCTGGTGACTTTTTACTTCTCTCTGCCTTCCTTAATAACCCTACTCTTCATCCTGTTATTTCCTTTTAATTCTCTCCAGGTCACCTCCCTTGCACTGGCCAGCTCCTCATCTTGACTCTACTGACCAATTCAACCCTTCCCTATCCTCTCTTGAATCTCTTGTCCGCTTATATTTCTGATTATGCCCAGTCTGATCTCAGCCTTGGATTATATCCATCATCTTCCACCTTCATACATATGCTATTGAGAGAAGATGGAGAAAATCATGTAATTACCTTAACAGCAACATTATGTTATGATCAACTATGATATAGACTTGGCTGTTCTCAGCAATACAGGGATCAAAGACAAAGACCTGGCTTGGAAAATGCCACCTACATTCAGACAAAGAACTATGGAATCTGAATGCAGATTAAAGCATACTATTTTCACTTTTTTTTTTTTTTTAGGTTTTTTTCAAGGCAAATGGGGTTAAGTGGCTTGCCCAAGGCCACACAGCCAGGTAATTATTAAGTGTCTGAGGCCGGATATGAACCCAGGTACTCCTGACTCCAGGGCCGGTGCTTTATCCACTGCGCCACCTAGCCACCCTATTTTCACCTTTTTAAATTTGTTTTTTGCTTTTTCCTTTTTCATAGTTCCCCCCTTTATTTTGATTCTTCCTTCACAGCATGACTATTATGGAACTATAAGTAACACGATGTACATATATGTTCTGTTATCAGATTAACAGCTATCCTAAGGTGAGGGGGGGGGGAAGAGAGGAAAAAACTTTACAAAAATGAATGTTGAAAACTTAAAATATAAGTAGAATTGAAAAAAAGAAAAAGAAAATCAGGTAATTGTTCCAACTGAATCCACTACAAATATATATTACATAACCTCAACTGGGCCCTCGCTGCTGCTAGGCCATCCTAGCTTACCTCCCTTATCACCTCCCTAGCCCACCCTCCAAAACTGCTCATCCCTCTTCAAATCTGTCATGGTTCCACCTCCTCCTGCTCCTTCAGTTCTTTCTTTTTCCTCATTTCTGGCACCTCAGGTGCTTTCTACCATTATCCTCCTTCACCCATGTCTCACATGATGAGGTGGCCTTGCTCCTGACCAAGGCTACTTAGCTGTTCAACTAATCCCATTTAATCACTTCTCTAACTGACTGTCTTGTCTTCCCCACTCTTTCCCATAATTCAATTTCTCCCTGTCCACTGGCTTATTTCCTCCTGCCTACAACCCTCCTCCTCAGTCCTCACTTGATTCTCCCTCCCTTGTTATCCTCTTATTTCTTCTGCCCTTTGTGGTTAAACTACCCAGTTGCCAAGTTCAGTGGCTTTCTCTCCATCTTCCTTCTCCTGGACCTCCCTGTAGCCTTTGACTCTGTTGATCACTCCTTGGAAGTCTCTTCTATGATTTCAGGACACCCTCTCTCATTCTCTCCCCACCTATCCAATTGTTCTTCTGTCATCTCTGCTGGATTCCTCAGGATGCTACTCTGGCTCCTCGTCTTTTCCTCTCTCCCATCCTCAATCTCAGCTCCCATGAACTCCCTTTATTGTATTGCTCTGGCACATCTAGTTGAAGGACACAAAGTACATCAAATAATTAGCAAAACTGTATAACTAAGCTAAGTTTTATAGGAAGATCAAAGGTTAGAGTCGGGAAAGAACAATGTGTGCTAGGACTACAAGGGAAGACCTTGGGGATTAAAAAACCACTCTAGTTGGCCCTTAAAAAACAAATAGAATCTGGCCAGACTCCAGCTGTGTGACCTTGCTCATGTCACTTAAAATCTAAACCTCTTGGCCTCAGCTTCCCCATCTGAAAAATAAAAGGGTTCCTGCTCTATCCATTTGATCCTCAAAAACCATCTAGTGAGATGGTTAAGATTTCACAGACATCCTCATTTTATAGATGAAAAAACTGAGGACCAGATTATTCTTTTTACAGATGAGAAAGGTTAGAACGATTAAGCCCTCTGCCAAAGGCCACATAGCCAGCTAGTGACCCAGGGGGATTTAGACCCAGGCTGTTCCTGCCCCCCTAGTCCAGTGTTTTTTTTTTTTTGATTTTTATTGCAAGGCAATGGGGTTAAGTGGCTTGCCCAAGGCCACACAGCTAGGTCATTATTAAGTGTCTGAGACCGGATTTAAACCCAGGTACTCCTGACTCCAGGGCCTGTGCTTTGTCCACTGCACCACCTAGCCACCCCTTCAGTGTTCTTTCAACATAATACTGCCCCCCCCCAAGTGCAAGCTTAGTCCAGGGGCTGTGGTGCAGAAGAATTGGAGGGAGAACCAGGTAAGTCCTAAACTAGAAAACCAGCCTTTGTCCCTCAAAATGACATTTTATGAAAGACTGAATGATAACAAAATTACCTTTGTTTAATAATAAAAGATACAATCCCATACCCTTGACTTCTATGCTATCTGTTGCCTAAGGAGGCAAGCTAGTCTATCCCAGCCCCTCCCCCCCACCCCGGTCCCGCCCCAGCTGCTGCCCTCCAGCCTCAGTTCCAAAGACTCACCATTTTCTTCATTGTTAATTCTACTAACTCTTTTATTCCTTCTTCTGGATCTTCTTCAACTGTGTGTCTGAGGAGACTATTCTTCAGCAGGTCAAACATCACCTCCTGGGAAATGTATCCTTCCCCATTCAAATAATAAACTTGGTAACAGTCTTTTTATAAAGTGTAAGGAAAAGTCTTACTTTTAGATGAACAATTCACATGGCTTCATTTCCCCTTAACTATTTCAATGCTTTATAGCATTAATATTAAATTAGAATTGCATCAAAACTCAATCATTTCACACCAAATCAATGTTTAAAAATAGGAGGCCAAGTGAGCCAATGGAAAGAGGACTCACGTTAACATCACAGGCCCAACTGGATTAAGTGTTAGCCTGGATGACCTCTCAAGCTCCTTTCAGCTCAACCTCTATGGCATGGCACTATTTGTAAACACCTTGCCAACTAAGTGGATTTATACGGGGGCTAGGTGGCAGTGGATAAAGCACCAGCCCTGGAGTCAGGAGTACCTGAGTTCAAATCCGGTCTCAGACACTTAATAATTACCTAGATTTGGGGCCTCAGGCAAGCCACTTAACCCCATTGCCTTGCAAAAAAAAAAAGAAAGAAAACTAATGGCAAAGGGGCGGCTAGTTGGTGCAGTGGATAGAGCCCTGGAAACAGGAGTGCCTGAGATCAAATTTGGCCTAAGACAATTACCTAGCTGTGTGGCCTTGGGCAAGCCACTTAACCCCATCGCCTTGCAAAAAAACCCAAAAAACCTAAAAAAAAAAGAAGAAAAAGAAAACTAATGGAAAGGACAGCTAGGTGGGTCACTGATAGAGCACAGGCCCTGGAGTCAGGAGTACTTGAGTTTAAATCAGACTTCAGACACTTAATAATAGCCTAGCCGTGTGACCACTTAACCCCATTGTCTTTAATAAAATTAAAAAATTTTGAAAAAAGAAAACTAATGGAAAAACATTAAGAAGGTAGGTGTGTTTGCACAGACCAGTAATCCTCCTATGGGGGAGTGTGAGCCTCTCTTTACTTCTGGAATCTGCACATCATCATTGTGATGAGCTTTTTGGTGTGTTACTGAGGGGGGTGGGGAACCAAGGTTGCCTACAGAAGAGCGAATTGTCCAGGTAGGGAACAGCAGGTCTAAGCTCCCATACCAGTTGGAATGAGCCTGGACTTTTTGGTAGCTCCTGGAAGACTGGGAAAGCTAAGAAAATCCAGTATTTAAAACAAAATGAAAATGGGTACATTACCAATGAAAACAGGTACAAAATATTTGGGATATTTTTTTTAGGTTTTTGCAAGGCAATGGGTTTAAATGGATTGTTCAAGGCCACACAGATAGGAAATTATTAAGGGTCTGAGGCTGGATTTGAACTCAGGTTATCCTGACTTCAGGGTCAATTCTCTATCCACTGTGCCACTTAACTTCCCCAAACAGGCACAAAATAAAGGTGTATACTCTTCTTACTTTTTTTTTACATTAGAAATGTAAAAAATCATACACAATAGGACTGGAAAAAGATTAGAAGGGTTAACATAGAAGATGAAGTAGTGAAAACATTATTTGCAAATGTAATGATTGTTTGCCTAGAAAATGCACACATCTTAGGAAAAGAAGAGAATTTATCAAGGTTGTAGACTATAAGAAAATCATTAAAAACTATTTGTGGGGGCAGCTAGGTGGCTCAATGGACAGAGTATCAGCCCTGGAATCAGGAGGACGTGAGTTCAAATTTGACTTAACACACTTAATAATTGACCCTGGGCAAGTCACTTTAACCCCATTGCCTTAAATGAAGAAAAATTAAAAAAATTATTTGCATTGGGGGCAGCTAGGTGGCGCAATGGATAGAGAATCGACCCTGAAGTATAACCTGAGTTCAAATTTGACCTCAGACCCTTAACAATTACCTTGCTGTGTGACCTTGGGCAAGTCACAACCCCATAGTCTTGCAAAAACAAAAACAAACCAAAATTATTTAAAGAAAAAAGGTGATTTGATCTCAGACCCTAAAAGAATTCTATGAAGAATTCAAAAAAGATTTTTAAAATAGTCAATAGAGGGAAAAAATGGGAAAAGAAATGTGATACTGGAAGATCATGAAAAAAAGTCAAAGCTTGATAGACACCAAAAAAAAAATACTGAGGAAAATAACACCTTAAAAAAACAGAAGAGGCACTTTCCAAGACTTCTGTAGTGGAGGGTGCAGCAGGGCTAGTTAGATAGAAGCTAGAGAAAAGACATTGAGATGTCCCTTCGGCTCCAGTGCTGGCTTTGATCAGCACATTACTGTTTTCTCCCTAGAGGGTCGCCTGTACCAAGTGGAATATGCTTTTAAAGCTATTAACCAGGGTGGCCTTACATCAGTAGCTGTCCGAGGGAAAGACTGTTCAGTAATTGTCACACAGAAGAAAGTACTGGACAAGCACAGTGACTCATTTACGCAGAATAATTGAAAACATTGGCTGTGTGATGACTGGAATGACAGCTGATAGCAGGTCCCAGGTGCAAAGAGCTCACTATGAGGCTGCAAACTGGAAATACAAATATGGCTATGAGATTCCTGTAGATACGTGGTGTAAAAGGATTGCAGATATTTCTGAGGTCTACACACAGAAGGCTGAAATGAAGCCCCTTGGCTGTTGTATGATATTGATTGGGTATTGATGAAGAACAAGGCCCTCAAGTGTACAAAAGCGACCCTGCAGGTTACTACTGTGGATTTAAGGCCACTGCAGCCAAACTGAGTCAACTAGTTTTCTTTGAAAAGAAAGTGAAGAAAAAATCTGACTGGACATTTGAACAGACAATAGAGACAGCAATAACACGGCTACTGTTCCATCCATTGATTTCAAACCTTCAGAATTAGAAGTTGGTGTAGTTACAGTTGAAAACCTAGAATTCAGGATTGTGACAGAATCAGATACACACCTTGTTGGGCTAGCTGAAAGGGATTAACACTCTATTAGTCTCCCTAATTGACTATATGCTGGACCAGGATATTTGGTAAAAACCAACACATTCATCAATAACTCTGATTTGACAAGCTATCCCCCTAAAGTGGACCTGGCTCTGTATAAATAAAATGGATATTTTAGAAAAAAAAACAGAATAGGTCAAAAAATGGTTTAAAAATAGCACAAAAATTTATTGAAAAGAACTCCTTAAAAAGCATAATTGTTCACATGGGGAAATATATACCAAAAAAAAGAAAACAACTCCTTAAAAAATGGAATTGGTCAAGTGGGGGGAAAAAGGTACAAAAGCTCACTGAAGAAAAAATTTTTTAAAAATGAGAATTAGGCAAGTGGAAGCTGATGACTCAACAATACATTAAGAAATAATAAAACTCAAAAGAATGGGAAAAAAATAGAAGAAAATGTGAATGAGCTCATTGGAAAAGCAACTGACCTGGAAAATAGACTGAAGTGAGATAATTTAAGAATTATTGAACCAAAAGTTCCTAAAAGTCATGATCAAAAAAAGAACCTCAACATCATATTTCAAGAAAGGAAAACTGCCTTTTATTCTAGAACCAGAGGTAAAATAGTTGTCCTTCATTCTCTAAGACCACAACATCAATTGGATTTGAGTGAAGAGGGGCCTGTAAAAGTCTCCAGCCTCACTTTCTCCTCCAGAGCCATCTGGTCCAGTGGCCAGATGTGAACCAGGATGATTGGAGATTATCCTGGATGTGAAGCAGTCAGGGTTAGGTGACTTGCCCAAGGTCACAGAGCTGATTAAGTGGCAAATGTCTGAGGCTGGATTAGACCTATCATCCTCCGACTCCAAGGCCAGGGCTCTATCCATTGTGCCACATAACTGCCCTAGAAGGTAAAATAGAAATGGAAAGAATCCTCTTATCAACCCCTTGAAAGAGATCCCAAAAGGAAATCTTCGGGCCTTTTGTTCTCAAACTGCAGTCCTGGGTCAGAGAGAAAATATTGTTAAGAAGCCAGAGCGTGTTCCGCCGTCAGCCCTCGAAGCCGGTCGTCTTCTGCAGCTCGTCCTCGTCCTCGGCCGGGCGCTGGCCTCTGAGCGCTGGGCCGAGGGACCCCCGCGGCCTGGCCACAGGAGGAGCCTGGCAGAGAGCGCGACGTCGTCCTTTGGTGAAAGTCCCTGAATCCCCAGAACTTTGTGCAAAAAGTGCGGCAAGCCTCAGAAAGTGACGCAGTTCGAGAAAAGCCAGGATTCCCTGAAGGAACTGGGGAAAAGACGAAACCATGGGAAGCAGAGCGGTTGTGGTGGGCAGACAAAAGAAAGTTTTTCAGAAAAAGGAAAAAAAAACCCAAAAAAGATTGTACTGAGGCTTGACTGTGTGGAACCCAGCTGCAGGTCTAAGAGGAAGCTTGCCATGAACAGGTTTAAGCATTTTGAACTGGGAGGAGTTAAGAAGAGAAAGGGCCAAGTGATCCAGTTCTGAATTTCATTGTTTTCGTCTTGATAGGGAAAAAACCCATCTCATTCCATTCCTTGGTTTTTGTGTTTTTTGTCTTGGAAAGGAAAAGACTTGACAAAAAAAACCAAGTCTGGTACTATGTGAAGCTGTTCCCACATAGGAATAGTTTTTGAAGATGTGACTGAATGTTGTAATTTAATCATCTACTTCATTGGGGAAGGAACCTGGAGAACTTGGTTGTTAGGACTATGGCTAACATAGTTGCTGACAGCCTGGATTCCTAGGCAGCTTGAAAGTTCAATAAATTAGGAATATAAATCAATTAAAAAATCACTAATAAAAAATACAGGAAAATTTTATTCCTATTATAGACTTTCAGCAAATTAAAAGTACTTAATCCATCACTTTTAGGGGCTGCCCTGTTTGAAAAATATTAATGATTGAACTGCCTGGTCATTTATTAGTCAAACTCATTCATACCCTGTTTTCAAAGTATTAATGAAGTGACTTCCCATTTCTAGGTTGAATTCTCTGTGAACTAATGAATAGTGATTGAAATCCCTGTGAATTGAAAACTGATAAAAATTATGTTTAGGGAGAGGTAGGAATGACAGCTGGGCAAGATGTTGAACAGTAAAGAATGTTTTTCATTTTACATCGTTTGTGTTTCATAAATCCATATTAGCCTTTAAGCCCTCTCACGGGCTGAATGTTTGTCTGTGTCGCTCTATGTATCTTGGTACAGTGCTCAGCACTATACCTTTCACAACTAAAGGTGCTTAATAAATGTTGAGTCTTCCTAAAAAAAAAAAAGAAGCCAGAAAGAAACAATTCAAATACTATGGTGTTTCACAAGCAGTTTCTACATTAAATGACTAGAGGGTTTGGAGCATAATACTCCAGAAGGCAAAAGAGTTAGGATTACAACCAAGAATCACCTACCCAAAAAAACTCAAGAAAAAAGATGACTTTCAAGTATTTTTAAAGAAACGAACATAGTTGAATAGAAAATGACTTTCAAATACAAGACATAATAGAAGCATAAAAAGGTAAACAGGAAGGAGAAATGATAGGAGATTTAATACATTTCTACATGAGAAGGCAATATTTGTAATTCCAAGAACCTTCTCATAATCAGGGCACTTGGAAAGAGTATATATTCACAGAAGTTTCTGGATGTGATTTGAATAAAATGGGATTATATCTAAAAAAAAATTAAGGGATGAGAAGAGAAGAATGCCCTGGGAAAAGAAAGAGAGAGGTGAAATGGAGTAAATGTAAAAACAGCATAAAAGAATTTTATAGTGGTGGGGGAGCAGACAAGGTTTGAACCTTATGCTCTTCAGAATTGGCTTAAAGAGGGAATTGCATCCACAATCAGTTGGGTATAGAAATCTGTCTTGCCCTAGAGGAAATTAAGGGGATCAGAGAAAGAGGAGGGGACAATAGAAGGGAGAGTGGATTGGGGAAGGTGATTGTCATAAGGATGGACAGGGTTAAAAGGAGAGAAAGTAAGATAAACACCAGAAAATAGGGTGGGGTTAATGCACAGAAATCATTTGTGTGAAAAGAATTTTTATAGCAAGTTTCTCTAATAAGGCCTCATTTCTCAAAAATATAAAGAACAGAGTCAAATTTATAAAAATAAGATATTCCCAGTTGCTAAATGGTCAAAGGATATGATAAGGTAATTTTCAGATGAAGTAATCAAAGCTATCTATAATTATATGAAAAAATGCTCTAAATCATTATTGATTAGAGAAATGCAAATTAAAACAATTCTAAATTACTATCCCAACCTATCAGATTGGCTCATAGGAAAGAAAAGAAAAATGACAAAGATTGGAGATGTGGAAAATGAGACATTAATGCACCATTGGTGCAGTTTTAAATTGATTCAATCATTCTGGAGAGCAATTTGGAACTATGTCTAAGTTATGGCATATGATTTTGATGGAATACTATTGTATTATAAAAAATAGACTTACAAAAGCTGATGCAAAATGAACTGAGCTGAACCAGGAGAACAATGAATACAGTAGCAAGTCCAGTGACCAACTGAATGACTTAGCTATTCTGAGCAATACAGTGATCCAAGACAATTCCAAAGTACTTATGATAAAAAATGCTATCCATCTTCAGAGAAAGAAGTAAGAGAGTCTGAATGTAGACTGAAGCAAACATTTTTTACTTTATTTTTCTTATCTTTTTTGTTTTCTTTCACAACATGACAAATATGGGAATGTTTTGCATGACTGCACATGTATATCAAATTTCTTGCCTTCTCAATGAGGGAGGAGGAAAGAGAGAAAAGGAGAGAATTTGGAACTCAAAATTTTAAAAAAATGGTGCTTAAAAATTGCTTTTACATGTATTTGGGGAAAATGAAACATTAAATCATTAAATATTTTTAAAATTATTTGCATTCTCACAGAATGATAATAGAGGTTGAGAAAATATTGAACATGACAAGAAGAAATTTATTTTTAAAATATTTATAAATGATATACATGATCTTTATAAAGATAACACTAAAGTTAAATTAAAGTTTTAAATAATTGAAGAAATTCAAGGTCTCTAGAAATCAAATCAATATAGTGAAAAATTTCAATAATTCCTATTTTTTATTATTGATTTAATACAGCATAATAATCATTATCGTGGCTGTTTTCAATGATTTTCAGGCATGTCCAATTTTTCATGACCTCATTTAGGGTTTTCTTGACAAATATAACGAACCTTTTCTGGTTCATTTTACAAATGAGGAAACTGAAACAAACAGGGTTAAGTGGCTTGCCCAGATTAAGTGTATGAGGCCAGATAAATGAGTCCTTTGGACTCCAAGCCTGTCACCCTATCCAATGAACCACCTAGCTACCCATCGGTCTTAATTATCAAACTAAATAAAATCATAATGAAACACAGATATGGAAAAATTGGCAAAAATAGCAATGGCAAATTTTGAGTAGAGGGCACTGATAAATTCACAATTTTTTTTTCAGGTTTTTGCAAGGCAAATGGGGTTAAGTGGCTTGCCCAAGGCCACACAGCTAGGTCATTATTAAATGTCTGAGACCAGATTTGAACCCAGGTACTCCTGACTCCAGGGATGGTGCTTTTTATCGACTGCACCACCTAGCCGCCCCACATAAATTCACAAATTTAAAAACATTAGATAGTTATTAAAACTATGAAATCTTAGCTGTAAAAACAAATAAACCATATAAACCCAGTAGAACAAAATATAAATGTCAGAAATAGAACAAAACAGGTACAAAGATAACTTTTAAAGAAAAAGCATTTCTCTTGAGCAATAAATACTTGAAACTCTGGAAGCATATTTCTAACAGCCAGCCCAGGGGAAGCACTGAAAAACATTTAATTGGTAAAAGATTTAAAGACTACTGATGTAGCAGTTTTAAAAACACTGAAGGATGAAATCAAAAGTAGTTCTAGTTGTGTAAGATAATATCCATGCCAGAAATTCTTACATTTCACTTTTTCTTCAAAAGTTCCTCGGAGAAATATGGATAATCCTTCAACCCATTCAGTTGTATTAATCTGACTATCATTATCTTTGTCAAAAGCACCAAACACTGAAATGGAAAGAAGATAGAGGTCTTGCACTTTAGAGACAAATTCTACTTCTTTCTTATTCTTGTTAAAATTCCATTTTATACACAATTTAAGTTCCATAGTATCTATAGTGGATCAGGAATTATTTACCTGGGATCTATGTATTAGTTTTAAAATATTTTGACTATACTATTACTATAATTAGTTTACTTTTGAATTCTTAATATTTATGTATTCCAAATATTATTTTGAGAAAAGGTTCATGGGCTTCACCAGACTGCCTAAGAGGTCTATTATCCCCCAAAATGCCTTAAGATATGGAAATATATTAAACACAATTGTACATGGCTAATCTACATCAGAATACTCACTGTCATGGGGAGGGGGAGGGAACGGAGGGAAGTAAAATGTAGAACTCAAAAGATTACAAAAAGATGAATGTTGAAAACTATCTTTGCATGTAGTTGAAAAATGAAATAAAATGACATTAAAAAAAGAATAAATCAAGAGGAGAACCTATCCATCAAGAAAAAAAAGCATAAAGACTACCTGCTTTATATAGAGAGAAGTAAAATAATTTCTACCACATGTTTCCGTCATGGAAAACCCTGAAGTTTTAATATTTTTTACAAGTGAATTACTCATAAGAAACACTACATTATAAAAGTAAATGACAAAGTAGATTTAGATTATTTTATCAAGAAATTTTTACAACAAGAATCCCAATCTTAATGCTTCTCAATATGCTGACAATAGTTTTTTATAATAAAGACTGGGGCAGCTAGATGGTGCAGTGGATAGAGCACCTGCCCTGGAGTCAGGAGTACCTGAGTTCAAATCCGACCTGGGACACTTAATCATTACCTAGCTGTGGGCAAGTCACTTAACCCCATTTGCCTTGCAAAAATATAAATAAATAAACAAACAAATAAAAGAAAGGGGAAGTGAAGGAAGGAGAGGAGAGTGAAGACAAAACGGAAAGCTTTAGGAATTGAATTCATTAGGAGAAGAATGTAGGTAGGACTGTACCATGTTTTAAATATGTATATATGTGCTTTAAATACACACACTTTAACTTTTAGGTTTTAGTGTTTGTAATAGGAAATACCTTTAGGGTTTTGTTTTTTTTTGGCAAGACAATGGGGTTAAATGGCTTGCCCAAGGTCTCACAGCTAGGTAATGATTAAGTGTCCCAGGTCGGATTTGAACTCAGGTACTCCTGACTTCAGGGCCAGTGCTCTATTCATTGGGCCACCTAGCCGCTCCCAAGGATTAAATATTATAATCAACATAATATGTTTTTGAAGGGAAAAAATTAGAAGAAAAAAATAAATTTTCATAATAACTTTTTTGTATATTTAGAAGGAATAGCAAGTTGTACATAGTAGTACTATGTTATGGAAATACTTGTTTTATTCCAAAAATTAAAAACAAAATAATTTTTTAAAAAATTAAGTGAATTTTCCAAGGAAACTATTTTAATAGAAATCTACTAAAATGTAGCAAATGAAACCTTTTTTGAACTTTCATAAGGTAGGAAATTGACCACTATAAAAGGCAGTTCCATCTAAAATACTCAATACTTATTATTTGGGCTGCTTCAACATAATAGTTGAAAAGTGACACTTAAAAATTGTTATGGCTTCTTACCCCTGTTCATAAGCATGTCATCAGTCATTCCAAATACATTATGTAGGATGTTTCTAAACTCAGTGCGGTCCAGACCACCTTGGATATCTTGTTCATCTCCCTTATCCATAAATGAGTAAAAAAGTTTCACAAGACATTCCATTTCATCTTTGTTGACTGTGGAATGAAAAAGGAAAAATAATAAAATTTTAATTTAATGTAATATGAAGGACAATGGATAAAGAGCTGGGGAAAGACATATCCTGATTTTTTTTTTCTGCTACTAGGTTGGTAAATAGGTCATTTAACCTCTCATCTCCTTATTTTGCTTAAATTTATAAAATAAAGGAGTCGGGTTAAATGATCCTGATCTCTACTAATTTAATGTCTACGTACCAAGTTCTAAATTCAATTCAGTTCAAAGGATAATATAGCAGAATTTTTTTTTACTTTATTTTTCTTGAGGTTTCTTTTTTGGGAGGGAGAATTTATGTTTTCTTTAATAATATGACTATTTTGAAAAGTTTTTCATGACTTCATATTTGCACAATATACTTATCAAATTGCTTGCTTTTTCAATGAGGAGAATGGGACAGGAGGGAGAGAATTTGGAACCCAAAGTTTTAAAAATAAATGTTAAAGTTTTTTTTACATGTAATTGGGGGAAAATAAAATAGCAAATAAGATAGATTTATGCAAGAAAAGGCTATATAGCAGAATAATTTTTTTTTGTGCTTTGGACAAGTGTCATAAACCATGCTCATAGTGACCAGTCCCTTAGAAGAATGAGAGCTGACCTTTAGATAACATTTTTAGATTTGCAAAATACTTTACAAATATTATTCCATTATTCCACAACAACACTGAAAAGTTGATGCTATTATCGTCACCTCCATTTTGTAATTACAAGACGCAGACAGAGGTTATGTCACTTGCCCAGTTACACAGAATTGTCCTTTATGTGTTATTCAATTACAATTTTTTGTCTATTGGAAGAACAGTCGTAGGAAGAAATAAAAATTTTGAAATAAATTTAAAAAATATGGAAGTACAAACACACTCATGAAACCTAACTTCAACTTTTTTTCAGGAGGTCTTTCCTGGTTAATCTCAGTGGCTACAGCTTCTCCCTTTAAGATTAGCTTCTATCAACTCTTTATGTACCTTATGAAGGCCTTTTTACTTACATAAGAATATTAAGTTTCTTGAAGGTAGGGACTTTTTAATTTTTAATTTTTTTTGCCTCTTTTTATATCCTCCATTGCTTAGCACAATGCCTAGCCAACAGTAATCACTTAATAAATAATTGTTGATTGGCTCATTGATTATCAGACTTTAATGGTGAGGCTAGACAATGATAGCATAATCCCTGCTGTCATTCAAAGCACGTGTAGGTATCCTCAGATTATTTTGTCTGCCCACCATGTAGTAAACAAAACAAACAAACAAACAAATAAATAAGAGTCTTCTAACTGGTGGCTGAGTTGCACTTACAAGAGGCACTGATAGATTGAATTGATTCGGTTTCTCTGCAGGCAGTAGAGGTAATCTATGCCTGTGGGTGGGGAGAGATGTAGAACTAGTGGCCTTTCAACCTACATAGACTGCCATGTGCCTTTAAACACATGGTAATTCTGATCCTTTACCTTCGTATTTATTCTTTCTTCTCTTAAAATTAATGTATATGGAATATAAGGAAATGGAATATTCAACTCTGTAAGCATCTAAAAGTACAGATGAACTACCAATGGTCTAGGAACTGGAATCTACACTAGAATTTGTTGGCAGCCAAGTCTACCCAGAAGGAAAACTACTGGGCAGCCAAGCCCATATTGCCTAAGGCAGAGGGGGCACTCTTTTTGTTGGTGATGTTGAATTTGGAAGTGAACTTGAAAATATATAAAAAACTGATTCAAATTAATAAAACTCAGATCCATTCCCCAAAAGTTATGAAGTCAAAAAGCTATAAATACATCGTTTTCAAAGTGAGAAATTCAAGCTATCAACAACCATACGGGAAAAAAATCTTCTAAATCACTAACAGAGAAATTAAAATCAAAGCACTTCTGGGGTTCCATCTCATTTCCATCAGACTGGCAAAGATGACAAGAGGAAAATGACAACTGTTGGAGGAACTGTGGGAGACACATTAGGTTTTTCTTTGTGTACATCTCCCTTCTATGTTCACATTTAAAAGGTTTCACTCCAGTATGATCGGCATGTTAAACTGTTAGTGGAACTGTGAATCGGTTCAGCTATTCTAGAAAGCAATATGGATCTATGCCCAAAAATTACTAAACTGTATGTATCTTTTGACTACTTTAACATTAGTAGGTCTATATCCCAGGGAAATTATAAAAAAGAGGAACAGAATCTCTATGTACACAAATATTTTAGCAACTCTTTTCATAGTAGTCAAAAAATGGCAACTAAGAGACTGTCCTATTGAGGAATGATTAAATAAATTAAGGCATATCAATACTGGCTGGTTCTTGTCCTTCATTATCAAAAATGACATCACTATGTTGGAGACAAATTACAGTGTGGCTGGCTATGGCTGATCAAACCAATATAAGCTTGGAATTCTCTACCACAGGTTGGGCACAGATAGCCCCTGTGAACACCTGGGGTGCGTATACTAAACTTAATGTGTCATGTTTCTTTTGAGTTGCTTCAATTCTGCCTTCCTCATGGAGTGCAGCCCCTCACTGATGAGGGCACACCATGCTGTGCAGTCCTGTGCCAGTGTCTCCTATACTGTATAGGCAGTTCTAAAGTTCTTCAATGAGACCTTTGGGGTGTCTTGGTGTTGCTTCTTCTGATTCCCTTGTGAGCGCTTGCCCTGTGTGAGTTCTCCATAAAATAGTGTTTTGGGCAAGCATACGCCTGGCATTCTAACATGTCCAGCCCATCTTAGTCGCACTCTCTATAGTAATGTTGGAATGCCAGGCAGTTTAGCTCACGAAAGGACCTCAAGTGTCTGGGATCTTCTCCTGCCGGGTGATCTTCAGAATCCTCCTAAGACAATTTAAGTGAAAGCAATTCAGTTTCCTGACCTGGCACTACAGTAATGAAGTCAGCACAACAGCTCTGTAGACCTTCAGTTTGCTAGTCAATCTAATACTTCTAATACTTCTTCTCTCCCACACTTTCTTTTGGAGCCTCCCAAATATTGAGCTAGCTCTGGCAATGAGAGTGTCAACTTCATCGTCAGTGTATACCTCCTTGGGAAGGACACTGTGGGGCAGCTAAGTGGTACAGTGGATAAAGCACTAGCCCTGGAGTCAGGAGGACCTGAGTTCAAATTTGACCTCAGATACTTAATTGCCTAGCTGTGTGACCTTGGGCAAGCCTTAAATTTTTTAAAAAAGGACACTGCTAAGGCAAGAGAACTTGTCTACAGTACTCAAAACTTTTGCATTTGCTTTAACCTCTGGTTCCACAAATGGATGGTGTGGAGCTGGCTGTGTCTTCTTGATATTAATTGTTAGACCAAAATGAGCACAAGCAGCAGAGAATTGATCCATCCTTTGTTGCATCTCAGCTTCAAAGGCTGCACTGAGGTACAATCATCAGCAAATAGTAGATCCTGCACCAACACTCCCTCCACTTTGGTCTTGGCCTGTGGCCTTTTCAAGTTGAAGAATTTGCCATCAGTGTGGTAACTGACCTTGAGGCTATCTTCATCTTCATTGAAGGCTTTTGATAACATGACTGAAAACACACTAAAAAGTATGCTAAAAACACCTTCTTGTTTTACTTCATTGGTGAATGGGAAATCTCAAGAGCATCATCCACTATCCAGAACCCAGACATGCAAACCATCATGAGGCTGACATACAATACTGATGAACTTTTCTGAACAACCAAATTTTGACATAATTTTCCATAAGCCCTCACATCTGATGGTATCAAAGGCCTTGGGCAGATCTACAAATGTTGTATACAGATCTCTGTTCTATTCTTGGCATTTTCCCTGGAGTTGTCAGGTTCTTTGATTCTTCAACCCTTTCTGAAGATACACTGGCTTTCAGGGAGATGACTATTTTCCAAGTGAAGGATCAGCCTACTGAGAAGGACTTTGGCAAAAATCTTACCAGCAATGACTAAAAGAGAAATACCCCTGTGATTATCATAGGACAATTTTTTTTCCCTTTACCTTTATAGAGATGGATGATGGAATGGATTGGATCATGACAATAAGATTGCATGACAATGAGATCATGACAATTGAGACAACCATTGAATACATGATGGATTATCATAGGACAATTTTTTTCCTTTTACCTTTATAGAGATGGATGATGGAGGTATCCTTGAATCCCTGGGGGATAACCTCTTCATTCCATAAATCCTGGAAAATTCAGTCAGTTTTTGGATGAGCAATGGACCCCTGACCTTATAGATCTCAGCTGGAATAGAATCAGCACCAGGTGCTTTGCCACTTGTACAGAGTCTAATGGCATTCAAAACCTCTTCTTCAGTTGGAACTTCAGCTAGGGACTGATTGACTTCAACTTGAGGTAAATGGTCATTGGCTTCTGCATTGATTGAAGATGGTCTGTTAAGAACACTATGGAAGTGTTCAGCCCATCTCTCAAGGATCATGACCCTATGATGAATCAATTGGATTCATCAGCACTGAGTAGTTGAGATGTGCCATATGTCTTTGGCCCATAAATAGCCTTCAGGGTATCACAAAAAAATTTTGGTTTGTTACTGTCTGCATAAAATTGAATTTCATCTGGCTGAGTTCTGCATCTCACTAAGATTTGCTTGTACTTTACTATTTTTTTTAGCTTTTTACAAGGCAAACGGGGTTAAGTAGCTTGCCCAAGGCCACACAGCTAGGTAATTATTAAGTGTCTGACTCCGGATTTGAACCCAGGTACTCCTGACTCCAGGGCCGGTGCTTTATTCACTGTGCCACCTAGCTGCCCCTGTACTTTACTTTTGATGGAATTAAATGCTGCTTTCTTGGAATTGGATGAACCATCCTGCTAGTAAACCGTGTGGAGCTGTCAGTTTTCATTTAGCAATTTCTGAATTTCCCCATCATTTTCATCAAATCAGTCTTGGTATTTGCAAATGTTCTGGCCCAGATGAGCAAATGCAGTATTGTACACTAAATCTCTGAAAACTGCCCATTTCTTTTCTATTTCACTGTTGCCAACTGTGTGTTGTTTGTTCTCTCCAAGTTAGCAACAAACTGTTTCCACTCAGACACTCTAATCTCTTGACATTGAGTCTTCTAGTATTCATTTTGTTTTGCTTGAATGTGAATATTTAGCTTTGAGAGAATGAGTCTGTTACCAGTCCAGCCCCCTGCACCAAATATTGTCTTTGTCTCTCACATCCTGTCTGTCTCTTCTTCTTACAATCACATAGTCTAATAGATGCCAATGTTTGCTATGAGGGTACATCCAGGAAATTTTATTGCATTTAGGTAAATGGAAGACAGTGTTTATGATGAGAAGATCATGAGATGTCCAAGGTGACCACCACTGTTGCTGTTTCCATCTCCTTTCCTTCCAAGGACTCCCTTCCATGTCTGGTAATTTGAGCCATCTCTAGCATTAAAGTCACTCAGAATTATAAGGATGCCCTCTTTTGGTATATTGATGATAAGGTTCGCCAGGTCTTCATAAAATTCTTCCTTAACTTTATCAGTGTTCCTCATGGTGGGAGCATAGGCACTGATGATGATGGTTTAGTGTTTTCCTGGAAGTGGCAATCTCATTATCATGAGCCTGTCTCTCACTCCTTTTGGTAGGCATTCTTTTATTTTATTTTTTTATTTTTTTAGATTTTTCAAGGCAATGGGGTTAAGTGGCTTGCCCAAAGCCACACAGCTAGGTAATTACTAAGTGTCTGAGGTCGGATTTGAAACCTAGTACTCCTGACTCCAAGGCTGGTGCTCTATCCACTGCGCCACCTACCTGCCCCTCAAGAATGCTTTGATTAAAACCTACCCCATTCCCTTTGTGACCATTTCAGAAAAATGTGTATCTAGCTCTGACTACACAAAGGCCTTGAAGCTGGCTTTCATTTGCTGACCTTGTTTCACTCAGGGATGCTTTCTGGATTCCATACCTGCTGAGTTCTCTTGCAACAAAAGCTGTTCCTCTTTCAGATCCATTGGATCTTGTATTGTCTGTGAGTGTGTGCAGCATTCTAGGCACTGATGGTGGGTGAGTGGAATCTTCTTTGAAGCAGTTTTTGTAGAATTTTTTTTGTGTCTTGACTGCACTGTGGGATCTTCACACACCGCAGTCATCAGGTAGGCAGACAATTTTTAGGGCACCTTTTTTAACCCCTTCCTTGCATCAGGTGAACAGTGCGATCCTTAAAAGGCCTGATCAGTCACCCAGGGGGCTGGTGTATCCCATGGCTACTTTAAGTGGAGAAACAACCCTATGGACTGAGTTTTTTGTGCAGCGTTGTGACTACAACTCCCAGTGTATCCACACCTGCTACTTCATCACTTGTCTGTCACCACAAGACTTTGGGGAATGGTTATGATGTCTTTTGTTGCGAGTTTATATTGGATTTAAGTGAGGTATGCATGAAGTCATCCACCTCACAAAATCATTATTCAGCAGGGCAAGACAGAATCAAGACAACTGGTGATGGCTCTAGATGCAGTGGATGACCTTGGCATCTTTGATGTCTAATCAAGCTCAAGGCTCTACAGCACCTGCTTTAGCTGGCTTCACGGCCGTTGGGATAAATTGCTCTCCTCCACCCATTCCACCAGTGGAAGGCTTCACATGCTTGGGGTAGATTCCTCCCACTACTCACCATGACCTTGAGTCTCTTTCAGTAACTTTCAACCTGGTTTAGCCCACCTGTGAAAATGCTTTCCCTGGGGTATGGCTTCCGTGGCACACCATAGCTTCTTGGAGCCACAGGTGAGAGTTAGGTGGCTCAGGTGGACATCAAAGGTGGAAAGCTGCCCTGAAGAGGGCTCAGCAGCCCTAACACCAATGTATTAGTCTTTCTTGAAAACACCCTACAGTGGAAAATGATTGTTCACTAAGTACTATGAAATGAGCAGGTTGAAAGAAAACTGGGAAAATCATGAATGATATAGAGTAAAATAAGTAGACTTGGGAGGACAATTTAAACCATGACAATATGATTGGTAAAAATAGTCTTGAAAGACTTTAGAGCTCTGCTCAATGCAATAATAAACCATGAGACTAGAGGACTGAATATGAATCTGCCACTCACTTACCTTTTGCCAGACAAATGATTAAAAAAATTCAGATACATGTATTTTGGCAGATTATTGAAATAATTTGGTTGGACTATGCATATTTTTGATGAAATTTTTCTTAATGGGCAGCAAGAGCGGCAGACAAAAGCACGTAAAAACAAATAATTTAAAATTAATACAATAAAAATGTGAACTTGGAGAATCAAATGTCTCTATAGACTGATTCATTTTGAGCCCTCTCTACCTAGGGACCTAGGTGACAGAGAGAGAGAAACCCTATTTTTAAGGGGATGTGTTTTTATTTCCCTTCACAGTAAATATCCCTTTGTAAAAAAAGTTAATTGATGCTATTGGTTGCTAGTGAGATCAAAGCTTTAACAGGTTAAATTATATTGGGCTGATAAACACTGGAGATGATACTAAATGAAAATACACAGGGAAAGGGATTATTCTGATACTATTAAAAGAGATCTACTACTTCTCAGGGGTATAGGGGGGGATATGGCCAACCATGCTGGGGACCAACCTATTAGTATATATGTGGGCTGAGAAAGCAATCAAAGATTCTCACTACATTGGTTTATTGACTTGGATGATTTGCCATTCTTGATTTAGATTATTTCACTTGTCTACTTTTCTACTTTTTAACCAGTACCAAAGAAGGTATTCATTACCCCTTTGCTGGTTCCCTGGTATTTTCTAAGTTAATAGGTTGTCAGCAAATGAATTTTGTCTCTTTTTGTCTGTTTATGCCTTTAATTTCTTTTTCTTACCCTATTACTTTTTTTTTTAGGATTTGCAAGGCAAATGGGGTTAAGTGGCTTGCCCAAGGCCATGCAGCTAGGTCATTTTTAAGTGTCTGAGGCCAGATTTGAACCCAGGTACTTCTAACTCCAAGGCCAGTGCTCTATCCGCTGTGCCACCTAGCTGCCCCCCTCCCTTACTTTCACCAGCATTTCTAGAACTATATCCAATAAGAATGGGGAAAGGTGTGTCATTTTTGTTTTATTTCTGTATTTACTTGGAAACTGTCTGGTGTTTTCCTATCACAAAAACTTATAGCTTTTTTGATATTCATGTTTTATCACATAGAAATAATCTTTTATTACTGCTGTATTGTAGAGTTTTTTGGTTAGTAAAACTACTATATTTTGTCAAAAACTTTTTTTTTTAGGTTTTTGCAAGGCCAATGGGGCACAGCTAGGTAATTATTAAGTGTCTGAGACCAGATCTGAACCCAGGTACTCCTGACTCCAAGGCTGGTGCTTTATCCACTACACCACCTAGCCGCCCCGTCAAAAACTTTTTATGCATATATTGATATAATCATGCAGTTTAAAGGTGTTTGTTGTATGTACAAATTATGTTGTTTTCCTAGTGTTAAACCAATTTTGCATTCCTAGCATAACTCTTTTGCTGTTAAACTAAAAAGAACATTGCTTAAATATTTTTGATAGGATTTGACTTTTTGCATTAATTAATGGTTAGTGAATTTGTCTATAGTTACTTCTCCTTTCTCCTTTTTTTCCTTTCTCTTTCCCTAGTATAGATACCAGAACTATATTTGCCTTAAAAATCTGCAATATTTTCTTTCTCACTTTTTATATAGGTATTAATTACTCTTTAAAAGTATGTAAAACAAAACTCATCATTCTTGTCTAATTCGGTCAACTTACCATTTAAGTTATGTTTTGCTCTTAAATTATTCCTTACTTTTCCAACTCACATTGATTTTCTTGCTGATCCAAATATCTACCACATTTCTGGTCTAGAGCACACATTTTAGATTATAAACCATTGGGGGCAGTGGATAGAGCCCCTACATGGGGGTCAGAAGGATCTGAGTTCAAATCCAGCCTCAGACACTCGATACTTACTAGCTATGACCTAGAACAAGTCACCTAAACCTCAAAAAACCTCACCAAAAAAATTGAAAATCATCTATATACAGGAAAGACAAACAAAAGATTTAAACTTAAATCAAAACTTAATAGTGACATTTTGAATGAGAAGGGCAAAGAATAAATCATAAAAATTTAATAACAAAGAAAATGATGAAATGACATGCCAACATTTCTAGGATATAGCTAGAGGTGTGCTGGTAAATGCATTAACAACCAGAACTCCAAAATTCATGACATAACTTAGATAGAATTAAATCTATATTCATATGAACCAGCTTTTTAAAGGTATTCTCTTTATGGCTTATTCAAATTCATTTCCTACCATTGAGTTGTTTGAAATCTTTATTTCATACTTAATTAATTGAATATTTTATATATTTCTTGGAAATCTCAAATTTCTCCAAATTTTCAATTTTAATATATAGTATCTGGTAGGTTCTGCGAATTCATTTCTCCTGTTTTTATTTTATCTTATTAATTTTCATTTTGACAATTTTATTTTCCTATCTTTTTTCATCGTTAGCTTTTTTTTTGCAAAGCAATGGGTTTAAATGACTTGCCAAAGTTCACACAGACTCCAGAACCCAGTGCTCCATCCATTGCATCACATAGCTGTTCCTTCAGGTTAGCTTTTAAAGGTATTTAAATGCTGTCTTTTCTTTTTTTTTCTTTTGTTTTTGGATTTTTTTGTTTATTTTATATTATTACAATAATCTTGTTATGAGAGTGAACATAAATCCCCCCCCCCCCCCAAGAAGATGAGAAACCTCAAGAATAGCAAGAGAGAAAAAAAAAGTACTTCATTCTGTGTTTAGATTCCAATGACTGTCTCTGGGGTGAGTTGCTTTCTTTATTATAAGTCCACCAGAGAAGTTACTTCAATATTTTTCCCACAGTTGTTATTACTAGCTGTATTTCCCTCCACTATATTCCTCCCCACTCTCATTTATTCTGTTCTCTTTCTCCTTTCATTCTGGTCTTGTCGAAAAGTGTGTTGTATCTGAGTACCCTCTCTCACTATCTTCCCTCTCTTCTATCATCTATTTCCCCCCTTTTCTCCCCCATTCCCCCTTATCCCGTCCTTTTCTTCTCATTTTTCTCTAAGTAAGATAGATTTCTACATCCCATTAAGTGTGTATGTTATTTGATCTCTGATCCATGATTTTTGCTGCAGGTTCTACAGCCAGTGCTCCTCACTCCACACTCATTGTGGTGTAGCAGAGTTCTCTCATGGCCCCTTCAAGCTGTTGGTGGTGATCCCTGGGCTGGGAAACTATATACATATATGTGTGAATATATATACATATATATATGTATATATATATGACACACATATAAATATTATTACATGTTATATCTGTGATTACTTAAAAATAACTTTGGTAGAAATATCTATCATGTTCCTTCTAGAATCTTGCTTGCAAAAAAACCTCCAAAAGCCATCAAATTATGACTCTAGTCAAAATTTAGAGGGGCAGAACCCACAGAAAGACTGAGTGATACAATTTCTAAGCCCAAGCCAACTTAGAAGTTCCATAGGAAAGGTGTATTTCACTTGAACCAGTGGTTGGAAAAAAACTGCAGCTGCAGTACAGTGCAGCTCAGGGATCACTGGGAACAGCTTAAAGGGGGTGGTGAGAGAACTCGACTGCACCAGAGTGAGTGTGGAGTGAGCACCTGCCTCAGAACAGCTCCGTGGTGAGAACCTGCAGCAGGAATCAGAGAAACCAGTATGCACCTCCAGAGCACAGCCCACAAACAGTAAGGGGGTGGGGGAGATTGCAGAAATCTCTCTGCTCTCCCTGGGGCAGGACTCTACTGTCTGACCATACTCAGATCCTGGTTGCAATTTGACCTTCCATACTAAGATAGCAGGGACCCTCCTCACAGCTCCAGGGCAGAGGGGAGTGCCTGTGGTCATCTACATATCAAAGCACAGACAAGAGAGCATATGCCCTTGGAGAAATAAAGGTTCCAGTGGGGTGTACCCCAAAAAACCCAAAGCAAGTGTCCCAATAATACTCAAAAGCTCAGGAAGCACCCCGAACCCAAGCACAGGCTGGAGAAATGAGTAAACAGAGAAATAAGAGGAACACCATTAAGAAATACATTGTCTATGATTCCAAGAAGGATCAAAATACTCACTCTGAAGATGAGGAAATCCAAGCTCCTACATCTAAAGACTCCATGAAAAACAAAAGTTGGGCTTGGTCTATGACAGAGCTCAAAAAAGATTTTGAAAATCAAGTAAGGGGATAAGAAGAAAAATTGGGAAAATAAATGAGAGATATGCAGGAAAAACATGAAAAAGAAGTCATTAGCTTAGTCAAGGAGATCCA
This sequence comes from Macrotis lagotis, assembly GCF_037893015.1. Taxonomy (NCBI): domain Eukaryota; kingdom Metazoa; phylum Chordata; class Mammalia; order Peramelemorphia; family Peramelidae; genus Macrotis; species Macrotis lagotis. The sequence continues at coordinate 48,224,872 of NC_133664.1, read as the reverse complement.
AAAAAATGCTGAAGAAAATAACATGCTAAAAACCAGGTCAAATAAAACAGTTCAAAAAGTTATTGAGGAGAAGAAAGCTTTAAAAAGCAGAATTGGCCAGATGGAAAAGGAGATAAGAAAACTCTCTGAGGAGAATAAATCCTTCAGATGTAGAATGGAGCTAAAGAAAGCTGATAACTTTATGAGAAATTGAAACACAATACTTCAACACCAAAAGAATGAAAAATTAGAAGAAAATATGAAACATCTCATTGAAAAAAAACCAACTGATCTGGAAAACAGATTAAGGAAAGATAATTTAAAAATTATTAGAATACCTGAAAGTCATGATCAGGAAAAGAGCCTTGACCTTATTTTTAAAGAAATCCTACAGGAAAATTGCCCTGATATCCTAGAAGCAGAGGGCAAAATAGAAATTGAGTGAATCTACTGATCTCCCCCAGAAAGAGATCCACAAAAAAACAACCCCCGGGAATATTATAGCCAAGTTCTAGAACTCTTAAGTCAAAGAGAAAATATTACAAGCAGCCAGAAGGACACAATTCAAATAAAGTGGAGCTGCGATCAGGATCTCACAGGACTTAGCAGCAACCACATTAAGGGCTCATAGGACTTGTAATATAATATTCCAGAAGGCAAAAGAGCTTGGAATGCAATTGAAAATCAACTACCCAGCAAAACTGAACATCCTCTTCCAGGGGAAAAAATGGACTTTCAATGAAAGAGGGGGATTTAAAATTTTCCTCTTGAAATGACCAGAGCTTAACAGAAAGTTTGACCTTCAAATACAGGACTCAGGTGAAGCATAGAGAGAGGAGGAGAAGGGTAAATTATGAGAGACTTAATGGTGATGAACTATATGTATTCCTACATAGAAAAATGATATTGATAACATTCATAAGAACCTTCTCATTTAATAGAGCAGGTAGAAGGCACTTTTATAGATGAAGCACAGGAGAGAGCTGAATTTGAAGATAAAATATGGTGTAAAAATGGAGTCAATAAGAAAAAAAGGGAAATGTAATGGGAGAAAGAAAAAGGAGAGGGAGAATAAGCTAAGCTATTTTGTATAAAATATTTTTTTTTTTTACAATGAGCTTTTGCAATGATATGGAAGGGGGAAGATGAGGGGGAATGAGGGAACCTTCACTCTCATCAGAAATGGCTCAGAGAGGAAACAGCATACACATTCAATAGGGTATAGACATTTAGAGTAAAAAGGAGAGAAAGGGGAAAGGGGGAAGGGGGGGATGTGGGTGATGGAGGAGAGGGTAGATCATAGGAGAAAATAGATAAAACACATTTTCTTTTTTTACTTCTTACAAGGGGCTGAGATTGTGTGGCCTGTCTGGGACCACAGGGTCAGGTGGTTGTAGGGTCTCAGGGGTGGTAGGTGGGCTCTAGGCCTCTGAGCCCCAGGGCTGATGATCAGTCTGCTGCGCTACTCAGCTACCCTACAGCACATTTTAGAAGAGGGCCAGAGTGAAAGGAGAGAGAAAATATATGGTAGTGGGGAGGAATGAATAGAGGGAATTACAATCAGCAATAGCAACAGTGCAAAAAATATGAAAGTAACTTTTATGATGGACTTATCATAAAGAATGTGATCCACCTGAGACAGAGCTGATGGTGTCAGAACAGACTCAAATACATTCTTTTCCTCTTTCCTTTACTTTATTTCTCATGAGGATCTATATTTTTTGGGGGGAAGGGGTATTATATTTACTCTTAAACAAGAATATTTTAGTAATGTATAAAAAAATCACTTGTACAAAAATGCAGCAAAGAATTGGAAATGCAAATGTCCTTCAATTGAGGAAGGACTGAACAAATTGGGGTATATGTATGTGATGGAACACTATTGTTCTATTAGAAGCCAGGAAGGATGGGAATTCAGAGAAGCCTGGAAAGATTTGCATGGATTGATGCTGAGTGAAATGAGCAGAACCAGAGGAACATTGTACACCCTAGCAGCAATATGGGGGTGATGACCAACCTTGATGGACTTACTCATTCCATTAGTGCAACAAACAGGCACAATATTTTATTTTTCTTCCTTAAGGATGATTTCTCTCTCATCGAATTTAACTTAGATCAATGTATAGCATGGAAACAATGGAAAGACTAACAGAATGCCTTCTGTGGGGGGTGGGGGAGGGAAGCAAGATTAGGGGAAAAATTGTAAAAAATTCAAAATGAAAGAAAAGAGTAGTCTAATTCAAAAACCCCCACCAAAACAAAAGTTATGAACACTACATGAAAGTTGATCTGTTTCTCCTCTTTGTTCTTTACCTTCATGAAATAAAAGGAAATAATTTGTTTAACATCAAAACCCAAGCCTTTGATGCTGTTAAATGATGTAGTAAATTTTGCCGTAATAAAAGTTTATGAAACTATTAAAAATTTTTCTAATTAAAAACAAACAAAAAACACCTTTAAAATAAAAAAAAGAAAGAAGGAAAAAAGTGACTTGGTGGGACCATTTTGAATCCATCCCACAGACCTAGTTGCTAAAGGGGATACAGTGTGACTCACTGAAAAATCAACTTCAAGCAAAAGCAACTACTCTATGATCATTTATTAAGTATTAAATTTGTTAAAAACACTGTACTTGTCTTTGAAGAGTTAAAGACAAAAGTGAAACAGGCTCTGCCCTCAAGGAGCTTACATTCCAGTAGGGGAGATATCTTTGTAGGGCTCTACATGAATATAAACATGTAGTCATGAATACACATATGTAAATGTATGTCTATGGCCAAGTAAAAGAAAGGGATAAAGGTGGCACTCATAATTTTACTGGAATAGGGAACTCTCAAATGAGGAAGTTCCCTCCCCCAATGAAGGTCTCTACCTTCTCAGTCTTGGAACAGAACATTCTAGATTTGGAAGGTTCTAGGGAAAAAGGGTCAGGCAGAAAGGAGGGAGTACCAGGCAGAAGGAAGGGGCATTACAGGGTATAAATAGATAGTCTGCTGGCCAAAGACAAGCCTTATTTATTTTAAACTATAAAGATAATAAAAAGCCTGGAAAATATGGCTGAGGAGGAAAACCTAAATGACCTAGAGAGTGGGCATGTAACGTGTCTCTATCTTCCACCAAGGACAAGACTAGAAGAAATGTGAGGGAAATGTTAATGAGATGAGATATGTCTAATATTACATCAAAAATCCAGAATATTATACATCCAGAGCTGGAAGGAGCCTCAGACTTCATCTCTGAAGTCCAATATCATTTTACAGGTGAGAAAGATTAACTTATTTTCCCCAAAGACCCTTAGGTGCTAAATCATAGACCCTGGATTCTACCTTGTATCTTCCCAAATTCAACCAACCACCTTCAGACTATTGCATACTCCCTTTGTTAGATACTCAAAAAAAACTTTTTCAGTCTTTGATAGTGTGAAAGTCATCCTCAAAGTTGATTTTCATTTTTCAATTTTAATAAATAACATTATAGGCAACCAGTATTTCCCTTTATGGACTGTGAATATCTGCCAAATAATTTTAAAAATGCTGGTAAAGGGGCAGCTAGGTGGCACTGTGAATAGAGCACTGGCCTTGGAGTCAGGAGGACCTGAATTCAAATCCAACCTCAGATGCTTAATAATAAACTAGCTGTATGACCTTGGATACATCACTTAATCCCACTGCCTTACAAAAAACCAATAAATAAAATAAAAAATGCTGGTGAAAATATTTGTCAGTCAGAGAGAGAACAGTAGACTAGAGAAGTCTGAAGAGCTGAGACTGAGATTTTTGCAGTGAACTTCCTTTCACTCTAAGTGATCGAAACAAGACATAAACCATTTCTTGCTTTTCCAATAACTTTGAGTTTTATTGATATAGTTGTGATCAGATCAAATCTGATCTGACTTATTTTCTCAGCTCCTTTTGGTTGCACCATCAAAATGGGAAACTTCCTCCACGGGAAGGGATTCAGGGTAAGGGTGGTAACAAGTTTATAATTTAGTAGGTCCCTGAGAGGCCAAGTGAATTGTCCGTGGTGAGCAGAGACGTCCAGTTAATATAAGCCAAAGTCACAGGCCTTGAATCCAGGTCTTCCTGAATTGGCCACCCTGTCTTCTGAAGCATAAAATACTATTTTTTGTTGATTTAATCACAAAATCTTTTAAAATATATTCCTAATTAAGATTAAGAGGGTAGTGGACTACTTCTCTTTCAGTTCTCTATAGGTTGGTCCTCATGAGGCAGTTCTAAGTCAAATGTCCTGAATTCAGGGAGAGCTGCCTGACTTATACTAGGGACAAGGTAATCCTTTGTACATGTTGAGGGCAGCCCTTTCAGATGATAAGCTACAGTCTTGCAGGGGCAGAGGAAGTTCTAGGGGAAATCCCAGGTCCAGGCCCTAGATCTCCCTGCCCGAGTGAGGAAAAGCTGCTGCCCCATGGGCGTAGATATCAGAACTAGTTCCAGCTTAGGTCATAGTACTCACAGTGTGTGGCTGCTTTGCTCAGGGCTGTCACTACCTTCTTGAGGTCCCTCAGTTTGATACCAGTGACCAGTCTTTTTGGACTCATGATCTGAGCCAACAAAAGCTTGCCAGGCAAGGCAGGGGTGCCAAAGCTTCCACGGGTGATCTCTGTGGCAGTTGAGCCCAGGGCAGAATGTTGTCATACCAACTCAGGAACTAAACAAAGATTCTGAAGGCTAAATTGGATAAGTGGGGTCATCTAGACAGTAGGAGAAAACAAGTCAAGCTGCTGTAGGAGGAGGAAAGGCTGAATCCAACAGGAAAGCAGGGGTATCCAACAGCAGCGTGATGGGATGGTTTCTGATCACCAGGGAGTTATCAAGTCCAAAAGATTCACTACTAAATCCCCTAACATGTTTGACAGAGACCACTCTGCTCATCAGATGGTTTGGATGGTTTGAGCTCTTTCATTACCTGGGGGGGTAAATTCAGGTGGGCTCCAAGGGAACTAGACTTGATAGTCATATCACCCATAAAGCAGAAAGGGGGTTCGCCTTACTTCCTGGTGATTTTTGAAAAGAGCTAGGGTAAATACTTTCTTTTGCACTATCCAATCCTCAGACACATTTAAGCTTATTATATGCAGGAGAGGTAAGATACTGAAGTCTGAATGATCCCAAGTCTTGAGGCATTTCTTGTTTCATTTTTTGTGAGACCAAGCTTTCACTCTACAATGTAGCCTGCAAGGAGGGATGGGACAGGCGGGGAGGGGGGAAAGGGATTTCCCTCTCTCCTTTTTAACCCAACTTGATCAGAGGCAGGGCATACAGATTCTTATTCTAGGCCTGAGGTGGTCTAGCTATGTGACCTTGGGGTCGATTCAAACAATTGAATCTATCAGTTAGGTCCCAGAATAGCACTTTCCACTTAATTTCCCTGAGACTATATTTATTGTACTCCTCCGCCACATTCTCTAAAATGAAAATGTCTGTACAGCCAACCCCCTGGCTGTGCTGGAGAAAGCACTTTACCAGCCCTGAGAAGCTCTATCAATCTGAATTATCTGATCATCATCCAAGGTTTTTTACTAACTGCGTCTATTCAGGTAAAACTCTTCTGCTAAGCAGCCACCCCTTAGTTACACACTTCTGCAAATTTCAGCCAAGGAACCAAGCATCTGGTGATCTCCTCAAAGCAGAGCCTGCTTCAGAACCTTTTGAGTAAAATAAAATGCCTTTCATTTTTGACTGGCAGGAATAATTTGATCTGAATGTTATATATAACATTATAAAACATTAGTTTTGGACAAAGACAGCAAATAAATTGGACCACACATTTTGTCCTCATTTTTATTGCAGGAACTCTGAAAAGTCAAATGTCTGGAGGGTGATCATTTTATGTGAATGGATGGAACATTTGAGTAGTGTTTAGCTCAGAGAACCAGGGAGATATGATCATGGTTCTTAAGCTTTTGTATTAAAAGGAATTAATTTCTGCAGTCCTAGGGGAAAGTTATTGGTTGTAGATGAAAGTTTGAATTAAAAAAAAAAACCAACTTCCTAACAATTATTGAGAAACAGTAAGCTATGTTGGGAGGCTGAGGGTCATACTTCTCTCCAAATCTTCTTCATTTTAAGTCAAAGTTAGATGCTAGGTCAAACATGAATTATACTCTAGTCTCTGAAGTCCCTTTCAACTCACCTTCTGACATCATGTGAATTAAGTTGGTTAAAATTCAGGTGAATTCCTATCTACTACAAATCACTGTAAGAACTAATAAAGCATTTGTTTGAGGTTTGCAAAGTGCTTTGAAATTTTATCTCGCCTGCTCTTCACAACAACCTGGGGAGGTAAGATTATATTTGTTTTGCAGTTGAGGAAACTGAGGTAAACAGATATGAAATGGCATGTTCAGAATCACACAGCTAGTCTGAGGCAAGATTTGAACTCAAGACTTCCTGACTCTAGGTTCAGCTCATTAATCACTGCACTACCAGTTGTCTAAACTCTAGCCTGTCTGTGCTGAGGCTCTTCCAATCTTTGATGACTACAGAAATGTTGCCAAATTGACTATCTAAAAGAACCCTATATATAGTTCCAAAATTAACATTTCCTGTGAACTGGAAAAGTGACTCTTAGGACATTAAGTGCCCCTCCCTGCCTTTCCAGTCCAATTTTTCTAGATAAGTTCTTGCTTTTGATCTTCCAAGTCTTTTATAAAAAAAAAACCCATCAACTCTATCATTTAGGTCCCAGAATAGCACTTTCCACTTAATTTCTGAGATTCTATTTATCATACTCCTCTGCCACATAAATTCTATCCTTGACTGAATTCATTCAGGCCCTAATGCTTTTGACTCCTTGTTCTAAGTAAATTCAGTTTGAGAAAACATTATGTTTTGTAAAATCCAATATCCCGATGATTTCTAGAAACCAGAAAAAATAAACTCAGAATCAAGTCAGTATAAAATCCACGTTTCTACCTAAGCAATAATTTCAAAATTATTTGCTAGTTGCTGTATCAAAGGGTTTTCTCATGTTTACAAAATTAGTAGTTGAAGTTTATAAAACATGAGAAAGGCAAAATCTGCAAGTACCTTAGTAAGAATTTGGAATAGATCTATAATCTATATATGTATGTATATATAAAATTTATAAAATATTATCACCTATCCAATTTCTTCCTTCACTTTATTTTCTTAAATAACATAAATAGAATGAACTTAAAAGTGCAGTAAGTCATAAAAATCTGGCCAACCGTTTCAAGCCTAAATGGGGGAGGGGCAAGAATAAGTTCATCGAGACTGCAATTTTTGCCTTATTGCTACTTAAATTAATTCTAGATAACAATTCTTGTAAATGTAGCATCGATTTCATCATTCTTTGACCAATCTGATGTCTGCCCGAGCTAATAGGGAAGTATTCTATAGCTATTAATGCTGACAAAGCAGCCTCATGCATTCATACAAATAACTTATCCTATCATGGCTAGATTGAAGGCCATAACAGACTAGTGATGACAAGCCAACCTTGACTCCATTTTTTCTAGAGGGCCAGTGTGCTTAGGCATCCACAGGGAGGCTTAAGAGCTGTTCTGTCACTAGGTTCATAGGTCAATGCTCCAGGGTACAGGACCTGAGTATTGGCGGTAGTGGCTTAAGGTAAGGGCACTGACAATGATGACTCAATACACAAGTTCTCCTGAGTGGCTCCACAGAGATAATTTTTCAAGAGGTTCAGGGTTGCCCTTTACATGCATATTACTTTTGTTGTACGATAAGAGATCTGAAACTACGTCAGAAGGAGATGAGACTATTACAACACTCACATAGAACCTCACAATGTGTGATTTTTAGCAGACTAGAGAAGTGGTGGAAAAACTGGTAGGTAAAAAGATTGATTCAAATTATGGTTAAGGAACTCATTAGCTGTATAAAAGGTAGGTGTTATAAAGATGACTGGTGGTATCATAGCTTTATTTGACAAAGGTTTAAACATTCCAAGCAATGAGTCAATATCTGGGGCACAATATCTGAGGAACTTTCTATGCCATCCATTTTCATTCTTCTGATCATTCTGGTCACTTTTATATCGATTATTTTGAGTCCATGAATAATTAAGATAGACACCATTAATTCTTGTAGTGAAAATTCTGGTAAAACCACAAATGAGATTATTCTAGTGTGAAAGCAACATCAAAGGTTTGATGATATCAGTCAAAGAAAATAATGCAGAAGCAAGCCATCTCAGTACTGGTGAAGATCCAGGAGGATAAGAAACAGATTGTAGGTATTCAACCAATCTACTTGTTCTCCTACAGTATGATGTAGCAGTATACCAAAAAGATAGTATCAGGAATTCAGGTAGAGGAAGATATGACTTAAGAATAATCTCTCCAAATGTGTAGGTGATTGCTTGAAGTATAATAATGATGATAACTCTACACAAGAAGTAAAGTGACTGATATATTTCTTGATCAAGTTTAAACACTATTGCTATGGCAGGATCACCATACTAACCTGTTTGTGCAATATTGTACTCTACAGGAAATTCATGGAACTTGATGCCAGTGTTATGATGAAGGTTTTTGTGAACAGGAATTCTTTTTCTTCAATTTCTCTGATGCAAGAGGGGCAGTTGGTCTTGTTAAAACTGCACTCTTTATTGGAAGACTGTTAAAGATAGTAATCAAATAAGCAATAATAAAAATAGTCTGGCTTTCTTTCTAGATAGTTAACACTGAAGAGCAGCACAAAAACAATGACCAGACAACAATTATTGTTTCCAGGTAATACATAAATATCCAAGGCAAATAAAACCAACATATCTGGCATCAATGATCACCATTCCTGGACAAGTCTGCAAAACTCAACAAAAATAATCTGAACATAAGACAGGTAATGAAAGAGAGGTGTTTTATACATGTTAAAATTGGTACTTCTCTAATAATACAGATACTCTCATACTTATCCTTTTACATTTTTGTTACAGAAGACCATTTTCAGAAAAAGTTAATTTGTATACAAAATGTCATTCTTAAATTATCTATCTTTTGGTTGGCACCAGCATCACAGTCATTCAAGAAATGATTAAGAGTGTTCAGCTCTAAAAACGAAGCATATTTAATGACCTGATGTATGACATTATTAGAGGTCTCAAAACATCTCTTAAGAAATCTGTTCTCTCCTTCCTGGAAAGTTGGGGTAAAGAGGAATTACTATGCAACTGATCTCCCAAGTGTTTTCTGGTTTTCCATTTTCTTTGTGACATAAAAAGGGAGCTGAAATGAAGACAGCTATTTTTTTTTAGCAAAATAGCCATTTATTCAGCCTCTTGTCATGCCAAAATATTCTGTGCATTAAGATACCTAAGTTAGAAACACCATTTATAACAGGCACAATGGACAGTAAATTATATTTCATGTAACTGATTATAAAAGTGGGAAGTAAAAATGACTTCTCGGTTCCTTTTAACATATCACCAGTAAACATAATTCAGCAGCAGACATTTGAGGCACCCAATCTTATTAAAATATGCCACAGGAATAGCAAACGTGTCATTCTTTACTTTAATCCCTGTCTTAATTCAATATTAATATATAAAGACAACAAACTTTTTAAACGGTATATTTACTGAGATTCTGGCAGTAGTTTTATGTAACGAGACATATAGCATACTAGGCCTGCCACTTAACTTGCTCATAGCAAATCAGCTTCAATATGAAGCCGTTAAATATCAAAAACCTGCTTTTTACATGCTAAATATTTTCAGCAAGTGTGCAATTAAACACAGTTAATGAACTTATTATAGCAAGAATAAGGAATTACACACTTGAAACAATGCAGCTGGAACATAATTCATACAAAAAATAATGATCACTGGTTACAATAGAATTTCCCTGGCTAAGTTAAAACTTAAAATAGTATAAAACATGCAAAATATTTCAGAATATTTTAGCTATCTATACCAACCCCCCCAACCAGTGTCTCTATGAAATGATTCCCTCCAAAGTGTAATCAAAATGAATTCAAATTATGTAACATTCTACTGCTAAAAAGATTCAAAAAATTGAAGTGGAGGTAAGTTTCCTAGGTTTCAGAGCTCACTCATGCTGCCAAATGCTGTCTGTCTTTGCTACCTTTAGTAGCGAGCAGATAGCAGAGCTCCAGAATGCCTCGTTTACTATTGTTCAGCAAAGGAACAGACTGCTGCCACCCAGCTCCCAGAGTCTGTCCTGACTGAAATACATAAGATGTGCAAGGATCAAAAGGCACACTATTCAGCTAGCTAAAATAATGGCGACACCCTCCCCACCCCTCCCCGCCCTGCCCCCTGGTAAACAAAAAATTAAGGGAAAAAATAAGATACATCTACAAATGTAAAGATTTTGAAGCTTGCTTCAAAAAGGCCAACAATAGTCATCTGGGTATCTCTGATTTATCACTTTAAACATCCTACAGATGCATTTTGATTTCATGTTTACTGATTTAAAATTAGATACTTTCTGTTAAAAATATTCATTATCTAAAAGATTTTACTTTATTTTCAAATATCTCAAATACCAGGTGGACTCTAGTGTATTATCTCCCAGACCTAAGAATTCTGGGGGGGGATCAAACCAAACCAAGAAGGTGAATGTACCCCAGGTAATATAAGCAGCAGGCAACAATCATGGCCTAGCCCGGCCCGCGGCCTCAAGCTCTTTATAAAAACACAGGAGCACTCATGCATTTGGGGAGCAGAAGCCGTCACTTTCACAGTTGAAGTTTCCTTTAGACATTGCACTTTCTGGCAGGGAGATCGCGGGGGTTCTCGGGTTATGCCGATTCTGGACCTGATCCAGTGGCCTTCTTTTTCTTCTTCTTGCCATGTTTCTTATGCTTCTTTTTCTTTTTTGTTTTTTCCTTTAAAAGAAATACACAATAAGCATTTATGATAAATTATATTACATTTGTGATAAATCTACTACATAAAAGTCAAAAGAAAAAAATTTTAATAGGAAAATTACAAGTTATAATAGAGTAATCTTTACAAAATTTATTTTTTGTTACATTTCAAGTTCCAAACTGCCACCATCTGGGGGGTGTGTATGTATGTATCTGTCCCTCTCTCCCCCTTTACAGGTCCTTGTGGTTGATCTGAGTATAGTGCTTAGAATAAGTTAGCAGCTCACAGCTATTCTTCGCTATTTTTTTTTTTTTTTGCAAGGCAAATGGGGTTAAGTGGCTTGCCCAAGGCCACACAGCTAGGTAATTATTAAGTGTCAGAGACTGGATTTGAACCCAGGTACTCCTGAATCCAGGGCCAGTGCTTTATCCACTGCGCCACCTAGCCACCCTCACAGCTATTCTTTGAACAATATTGCTGTTACTGAATGTATGCAACATTTTCTTGAGTCGATAATTCTAAGAAAACTTTTCCAAAAGAGATTGGCAATGCAATTAAATTACTCAAAACAAGGAGGAAATAGTCTTGAGATTTTTTTCCCCCTTGAGAACTGTGAGATTTAAATATTTGTTCCATCACTAGCAACTTATTGTGATCTTGGGCAAGTCATCAATTCTGGGTCTCAGTTTCTTCACATACAAAAGGAGGAGTTGGATGGGGTGACCTTTAAAATTCCTAATTCTTCTGTGCTCCTCAAATTTTTGCATTCCAATGCAGGAGAAATGTCCTGTCTCCTAAGACTATTTTGCTTTTGAAGAGTTCTAATTTAAAAGCATGATATTAAAAAAATAATAGTATGACTTTGGGATTCTTTTTTTTTTTTCGCAAGGCAATGGGGTTAAGTGGCTTACCCAAGGTCACACAGGTAATTATTCAGTGTCTGAGTCTGGATTTGAACTCAGGTCCTCCTGACTCATTCAGGGCAGGTGCTCTATCTGCTGTACCACCTAGCTGCCCCTGGGATTCTAATTACATAAAAGCAACCCAGAGCATATTTTGACTAATATGACATTTTCTAGGTCAGAAACATTAAATCTACTAATATTAAATGATAAGAAATGGAATGACAGCTACCTTTGACTGTTGTCAGTAATTTAAATGTAATGTATGAGAATCATAGAATACAACTTCATTAAAATGTTTGAAGTGGAATAATTTGGAGAACTGACTTATAATAAAAAGACTTATTATACCTAACTCATTACTACTAATAAGCCCTTTCTTAACACTATGGATATGCTGTGGTCTGACTTTCTGAAATGCAAATAAACCAACAAGCCTTTCTTAAGTAACCATTATGTACCAGGTCCTGAACTAAGGGTTGGGAATGTAGATCAAGGAAAATTAAAAATGTTCTTGCTCTTAAAAAGCACTCAGGCTAATTCAGGAGACCTCTAATAAACATCGAGGCATAAACAATCTCGAATGGACATAAGTCTAAGAAGGGCTTTGTGCAGAAGCTGCCAATTCCTCTTCATTATTCTAGTTCATGTCCCAACTCCTGGGCTTTCTCAATGGCTGCCCTCCCTCTATTCCTGGAACCCTCTCTAGCCCCCTTTGGGTCTAAAGCTAAACTATGAACAGGATTAAACCTTTGGTTCCTTGCACAGATCTCCAGACACAGGTGCCACAGTGATGGTGAGGCCCCTTTTGCTTCTTATTGTCCTATTCTCCGAAGGCTTCTCTCCTGTCTTTTTTGCTTCAGTGAACAGAAGATGCCGAACATCATCTACTGACAAGTCCTTTCTGTTGACACTCTTAGAGCTATGTTGGATTTTTTTTTTTAGGTTTTTGCAAGGCAAATGGGGTTAAGTGGCTTGCCCAAGGCCACACAGCTAGGTAATTATTAAGTGTATGAGACCAGATTTGAACCCAGGTACTCCTGACTCCAAGGCCCGTGCTTTATCCACTATGCCACCTAGCTGCCCCTACTCTTAGAGCTATGACTGAAGGCAACAGAGGTGGGAGTTGGGTTTGAACCCTGGCTTTCCTCCTTTTTTGCCTCCTTGGGCCAATGCTTGCCCTTCTTGAACTACTTCTAAAAAATGAAGAAGTTGGATGAGAAGCTCTAAATGATCTGATGTGATCCCGAGACTTTTATGGTTGGGGGTTTCTCTCAAAGGCAGAATGATAAAAGTACAACTGAATGACTTTTCTATTTTCTAATGTTATTAAAAAACATTATTATGAATGAAATCCAATGTACCCTATCCAAATCCCTTGATTGAATCGGTCAATCTATTCTTCCAAACTAACTTATATCAACTTTGAGGGTAAGGCAAAAAACAAAGACTATCATTTTGCCACTTCAAGAATTTTTGCTCAGTATTCTGGGAAATAACTTACTCAAAGACTTTTCAATATCCTAAGATGTAAACTCTGCCAATACATTACAAATTCACAATGTTCTTCAAGTCTTCCAGAAGTTAGCATTTTAAAAGGATCTCAAGCCCATACCACATTAAAAAATATCTTTTCCTAAGCTTAACATGTCTTGAGGCTGCTGTGTGGTTCTGGCTGTTTCCTCAGTAATGCCTTTAGGATGCCACTAAGACTTGAGAGAGGTGACAGGGCTGCCCTGAAGAGTGAGTGGGTCTTGTTTGGTGGTGGCTGTCTGGCCCCCTAAGGGGATGCCGCCTGCCAAGTTGGCTGAATGTGGCCTTTCTCTCTCCTTTGTCAGGGGGGATTTCCTTTCTGCTTCACTCTCTTCTGCCTAACACTTCTGTTGTGCTTTTATGCTTCCTTCTGGCTACATCTCAGCTTTAAGGTCTGAGGGGCTTTGCTGCTGGGCTTTTCTTTTTATTGCCATCCAATGAGAAACACAAGTCAATCACACCACAACTTCTTTACCTGTTATATATATCCTGGAATGACATTTTGGAGCTGGAATGGATCTTAGAGATCTTTTAGTCCAACTGTTTATTTTTGTTGTTGAGGAGACAGGATCAGGAGTGAAAGATCTTGCTCCTAATATCATAAGTAGTGGCAGAGCCAAGGTTAGGAATTCATGCTTTTGCCTCTTAGGTCAGTGCTATTTCTAGCACATACAAAACCTTCACCTGCTATTATTCATGCACCCTAACATACAGCTGTATAATGCATTAAGGCATTGGTTCACAAATGGTTTGGTCTTAAGACTCTTCTATGTTCTTAAAAATTCCTGAGGATCCTCTAAAGATTTTTACTTGTGTGGGTTATATCTATTGATATTGTATTAAAAATCTTAGTATTTTTTTTTTTTTGCAAGGCAAACAGGGTTAAGTGGCTTGCCCAAGGCCACACAGCTAGGTAATTATTAAGTGTCTTAGACTGGATTTGAACCCAGGTACTCCTGACTCCAGGGCCAGTGCTTTATTCACTGTGCCACCTAGCCACCCCAAATCTTAGTATTATTAAGAAGATAATTTATTACTATGTACTTTATGAGGGCAGTACTAATAACAGTAATAGGAAAGAGGTATGCTAGCTTAATATATGCTTTCAGCTTTCTGCTCTCTATCTTCTAGATACCCTCTTATCAAAATCCTTGACTCTACTTAAAAACTTAACCTACTACAAAACCAAACCATCAAAGATCAACTACACATCCACCAGGTTCTAAGAAATAAAGTTATTTTTGTGTCCTAAATAGGGAAGGAACAGTAACAACAACAGACATTTACCAGGTGCCAATAATGTATATTAATTTCAAATGTTAAATGATGAAATTTTAAAAGTTCTCTACTATTCAGTTTTGAGAATCCAAGAGAAAAGTAATTAAACATAAGTGAATATTGTGACTATGCTGACTGAGGTCTTTTCTTACCCCTCAGGCCTTTTTCTTTTTAATTTAAATGAACATTTTTCTTAATATATACTAAAGTAGACATTACACTGACTACATTAACATCATGTATTACTAGATTGTGATTCTAAAAATCAGCATATACAAATTATAGTAGAACATCTTTTTCAGTTGATTATCCCAGATTATTCATTTAATTTGACTAAGTCTGTTTTCTTTTTTATAAAAAGGGAGTTAATGATATCAGTATTATTTCCTCACAAGTTAAAAGGGAATAATGTATAAAAGTTGTTTGAAAACCTCAAAGTATTATATAAATGTTATCATTATCAATAATGCTGGTATTACTGGAGGACAAGACAACACCAGTAATATTGATGTAACACTACTATAACTGGGCTTTTATGATGAATAAATTGTGGTCCTATGACCTCATTTTGATTTAAGTTTATTCCATTAAATTTAATTTTCCATATTCCTGTCACATAAAACTACTCCATTTTTTCATTTAAGAATGTAAATGATACTTGCGGTGGGCTTTTCTCGTTCCTCACTGTTTTTCTTTTTCTTTGTTTGCGCCTAAAAAAAAAACCAGACAAATTTTAATGAATGTCCTATGAAACTTGCAAAAATAAATGAAAGAATTTATTTGATAACCTGATATAACACAAATCTCAAAAAAACTAATTCTTATATAAAATCATATTTTAAATAAATTTAAGCTACACTGCTATATGAAGAAATGCTAAAATAAATATCTTTAAGTTCCTGAAAGGACACAAACCATATATGAAACCTTTCCATTTTCTTTGGAATCTGACACTGTATTATGCACATAGTAAAAATACATAACATATAAATGCTGTACCAAAGTCTTTAGCCATTTAAAGATGATTATATTAATACAAAAGTCATTTAAAGGCACTCCAAAGTCTCAGTAGTATGTTCTGGTAAACCTACCTCCCTGAAAGCCATACAGGCAGAGTCCTACCCAGAAAAGCAGTAGGGGTCTGATCAAAGATTGTACATTTGATACCCAAAGTTCAGTCTTGTAAAATTTAAACACCATGTGATGAATACCATAGGCTCAAGGAGTTGTACTTTGAAAAATGTATAAGGACTTCCCTAGCAGAAGACTTCTGAACTCTCATATCCAATTCTGGGTACCATAGGGAAGGGTACCTAGGGAAGGCTGCTGATAAGGCAGTGTATCCATAAGGCTGAGCAAGGGGATGGTGGAAAGTTTACATTAAATAAAAAACTGAAGGGCCTGAGGATGTTTACCTTGAAGAATGATGAGAAACAAGGATGACAATGTCTTCAGGGCAGAACTTAAGAGCAATGAGAGGGAATTGTGAAGGGCTGAAGGGAGTTTGAGGTCATGATGCTAAGCCCAAGAGGACTGCCTGGGTTCCTCCACAAAGACCATGTTGGAGAGAGCTGTATTGTGGGTTTCGGAATCTCTTCCCACCTCAGCCAGAATTTGAAATAATCATCTTACCACAAAAATGATTATTATTAAATGGATAATTTCAACATTTTATCCAGCATATTATTCAATTTATTATTATGAACTGAACAACGATCAGGACAAAAAATTCAAAATAAAGAGTGAACTCTTAACTCAAACCCTTATCCTGATTCCCAAACTGACAGCCTCTCCCCATTAATAAGAGTCCTTCTGGGAGTGCAGCCACATAATTATACTTGTTGACAAGTGCTGTTTTGTTTACAAAAGCAATAGAGTTCATCAAATGTTTGTTAAAATCTTAATCCACAACTTCATATAAAGGGAAATGAGGTCAGTCTGGCATAAATATGGTGATTGCTGCTTTTAAAATTACAACATCTACCTCTTAGAATTCTTGTTTCTTCTCTAAGGATATGATTTCTCTCTCATCACACCCAATTTACATCAAGGTACAACATGGAAACAAAGTAAAGACTGACAGATTGCTTTCCGTAGGGGGGTGGGGAGGGTGGGGAGTAAGATTGGGGGGAAAAATTGTAAAACTCAAATAATATCTTTAATAAAAATTAACTTAAAAAACCAAAAAATTACAACATCTAAGATCTTTTTATTTTCTAGATACAGATGGAACAGACTTTCAAACGGTTTGAACATCTCAGGGCTCTGTGTTCTGTTTGATCCAGCTCTAATGGAGTTTCCCTTCTCCAAGTTCATGTGCCATTCTTGGACACCAAAACAATGCTTACACTGGTCTCCTGCCAACCCTGATCTCCTTTTCTGATCACATGTGCTCCTCGTGTCTTTCTTGTCATGTTTTATCACATCATATCATATTGTAGCTTCCCGTGTCTTCCAAAGTGGGTGAGATGCCCCAACCTAGAGGCCTTGCATGCGCTGCTGCTCTTCATTGCCTTGGGTCAGCTGCAAGTTTGAATCTCAGGAGAAAAGGCTTTTTATGTAATTTACATTATTAGTGTAATTGGAAAGTGCTAGATTTGAAGTAGAAGGCCTGAGGTTCCAACAAAAAATGCTGATGCTTAAAGGGATATGACCATGGATAGGTACCACAGGGTCAACTAAATGAAGACTGATGTCACTGCCTTCACAATGCCTGCTCTGACCCTGCCAGGTCCTTTTGTCATTGGTGGGAAGAGAGAACTAATGGCTAGTCCCCTGCTTTCCTACCAAGTGCTGTGTGCCAACCCCTGAGAAGAAAGGGGGGAAAAAAGACATTTCAAACAGGAGGTTCTTCCTGTACAAAAGGGAGAAGGTAGGAGGCTAATTTTAGAGCTGCTACTTGCATCACACTCTCCACCCCCTACTTTCATTTCCAAAATGATCTGATGCAGAATTGGAGATTTGCGGCATCCTGTGACTTTGGTTGGCTGTAAAAAAGAAAAATTCCTCAATAAAATGCATTTGGATATGTTTCTGTGCATAGATTTTCTCCTTTCTGCTTTATCTGGTGTGGACCTGACTGACTGCAAAAATCATTCAGAGACAACTATCACCTAAAAAAAAGGATTAAAATGGGTAGAAGAACTTGAATATTTTCATTTTCAAGAATAATCCTATGAACTTGGAGAACCAGCACTAAATCAGGTCACTTAACCTGAGTCATATCTATCTTTCATATGTAAAATGGAATATTTTTACTAATGATCTCATAGAACTTTTGTGACCAAAATGCTTTATAAACTTCTAAACACTATCAATATACAATTTTTGTCACCTAAAATGCTATGAAAAATTATAAATTTGATCTAGGTTCCTCTGCTCCTGTTCAAGTTTAGGCCCCAACCCCCAAAAGGCTGAGTCAATAAGTTTCCCACAAAACCAATATATGTTCCTTAATATACGTTCCTTAATTTTTCCTATATGTTACTACTTGGTTGCTTTTTTTTTTAGTTTTTGCAAGGCCATGGGGTTAAGTGGCTTGCCCAAGACCACACAGCTAGGTCATTATTAAGTGTCTGAGCCCGGATTTGAACTCAGGTACTCCTGACTCCTGGGCTGGTGTTCTATCCATTGTGTACCTAGCTGCCCCTACTTGATTGAACTCAAGACAACATCATGCACAAATGGCAGCATATGGAAAAATTCACCATCTACCCAGAATCATCATTCCACTTATGCCTTTTGAGTTCAGTGTTATAACTATTGGGGATATACTCAAAGGTCAAAGGAGAGTTTCATATATAGTAAAACACTCATAATATGACTTTTGTGATGGTAAAAAAAACTAGAAAAAAATAGGTGAATACTGTTAAGGAATATCTGAACAAATTAAAGTGTATGACTACACTATATACCATGAGAAGCAAGGCATATTTGGAATTCAGAGAAATACTGAAGACTTAAATGTACTATTCATGATTTAAGAAAGTAGACCTCACAGTATAGATGACCAAGAAAATGAATAGAGAACCAACACTAAAATATGAAAGAATTCAGACAAATATAATAACTAATCCTGACATCTGAGGACAGATGATGATACATAGAGTAGCAAACTCAACCAGCTGTTAAGCTTGGACATGGGATGAATCCCACTTCTGGCATCTACTAACTACCTGCAGACGAGACAGTTCCCTGATTCATAGCTGCTTTATTTATCTGTACAATGGGGATAAAATCTGAAACACACATATCACAGGGTTGTTGTGAGGTTCAACTGAAAAAATGCAAAACTTTTAAGGCCCTAAAATATTCTATAAATGCCCGTTGTTACTATCATTACACAATGGCAGTTATTATTATTCCCTCATCCAGATCCGGAAGCAAGAAATCTGCAAAGTTACAAAAAATATTGATAGAATTTTTTTTTGCTTAAAGAAGGTATTCATGATTTACAGGTAATAATCTCTAAAACTTTTGCTTTTTCAATTTTGAACCAGTTTTCCAACATTCTTTGCCATACTTCCATTACATCGACCTTAGCATAAAAATCACTGGATTTATAGATGATTTCCTCCAAGTTCTTGTATAATTTCTGCTTCTGTATCCCCTCCTATATATTTTGGAATATAAACTAAACCTATCTTCATGGTGGTAACCTTGCTTATATTCATTTGGGTACAATAAAATAATTTAGATAAAGTATCCTAAGAAATAGTTTCTGCTGCCATTAAGATGAGGATGAGGTCCTCTCAATATACAAGGATCTCTGCCAGCACCTTAATTTACTTTTTTCTAAACAGGACCAATAAGTCATCCTTTCATTTAATTGCAGTTGTTTTATGCCTTTGGGTTTTCTTTATATAAAGAATGGCAGTACTGATGTGTTCTTTCAGTAGTATAACAATTCAGATAATTATTGGGCAAAAATAAAGATTATGCATGTAGGATACCAGAAAAATTACTATTTATACACATAACTTGGAATTATTCAAGGAAAGTCATCAAATTGTATATATATACACATTAACTTAGAGATACTATGTTAAGATAAGTTTCCAGAAAGTGATTTAAATCAAGACCTATATAAACAAAAATATTCATGGCAATATTTTTGCTAACGAAGAGCTGAAAATAAAATTTGAATAATGACTGCTGTTCAACAAATCATGCCATATGAATGTAGATGAGTATTCCCATACTATATAAACAATGATGAACATGAAAAATTCCGATACCAGGGTGGATAATAAAGTAATGAAAAACAGGAGGTGATAAAAATGAATAAAAACAAGAAAAAAACACAAGAGCTCCAACAATATAAAAATGTCAACATGAAGAAACAAAACAAAAAAAAAATTAAATACTAAGTCTGTACAATATCAAAATTAAAGGGTATATTTTTCCTTTCTTTTAATGGAGACACTTTTATTGGGATATCATTTGTACTTGTGTGTGTGTAGGATAGGAAACTTTATCATATCAAAACAACATTAATTTTTTATTTTTAGGTTTTTGCAAGGCAAATTGGGTTAAGTGGCTTGCCCAAGTACACACAGCTAGGTAATTATGAAGTGTCTGAGACCAGATTTGAACCCAGGTACTCCTGACTCCAAGGCTGGTGCTTTATCCACTACACCACCTAGCCACCCCAACAACATTAATTTTTTTTTTTAGGTTTTTGTAAGGCAAATGGGGTTAAGTGGCTTGCCCAAGGCCACACAGCTAGTAATTATTAAGTGTCTGAGACTGGATTTGAACCCAGGTACTCCTGACTCCAGGGCTGGTGCTTTATCCACTGCACCACCTAGCCTCCCCAACATTAATTTTTAAAAGAGGCATTTATAAAGTTTAAAAACCGACTTTCAATACTATCTAATCCTTTTTCTTTCTCTCTCAATGGAGAAGGGTGGCTAAGGGGGTCAAAAAAATTAAAGGATATTTTGTATTTTTATGCCATTTTCATGGTTTGTGATGGTTAAAGAATTCAATGAGTAAATCATTATGAAAATTTAAGTGAGGCATTTTTGAAATCTAAGAAATGCATTTAAAATACAACCAATGAAAGGCCTAAAAAAGCAACAAAATCCAGAAAACTAGATTAACAGGAATACTTATTAAATAAAATTGGATGAATCTTTAGGTCAGATATACTTAGCAATGATATTGGACTCAAATAGAACAAAGTCACCCCATGTAATATTACTGTATGTTCTTATTCTAGCACTTCTTTTTCAAATATTACTACTTCTACACTCTTCAAATAACTCAAAACTTGAAACTGCCCCATTAATTTTTTACTTCAAGATTAATGTTAAATTAAGTACAAAAAGCAACATTCTATCATAAATAAAAAGGGAAATTTCAATTGTCATTACTCAAAAATCACTTTGTATATTTCTATGAATAACATAAAAACCATATACAGTAGTTAATAAAAAACTAACTAGACAATTTTAAACAAGAGAACACAAAACATTTGTTTTATACTACAAAGATATATGTTAAAATTCAATATTAAAATGGTCATATAACTTTTCTATTTTCAATATAAAAGCAAGGTGCAACTTTAACAAGGACTTACTTTTAAAGTGAATTTATATTATATAATAGATACTTTATCCTCTGAAGAAAATACACTTGAAGTGAACTTAATTTCAAATTTATTTAAAGGTTCTGAGATAAGCTACATTAATTCAATTTGAACAATAATCACTTGTATTCATGTTTAGAATCTAACAAAAGTTGAATATTAATCTACTCTAGTATACTCAAATGCATACCTATATTCTACATTTCATGTCTTTTTCATATCATATCAAATAAGGAAATCATCTAAATTAAATATAAATTTGATTTCTTTTTGCTTATTTAGTATATAAAAAAACTGAAACATTCAAAAAATTGAAGAAAACAGGTTGAATTTACATACTAACCTCTTCTATACAATCTGGCTCTGATAAAGATTCAGATGATACAGGTTTGTCTTCAGAATTCATCTTCTTTCTTTTCTTGCTCAGGCTTTTGATATCCTAGGAATTATTCAACATATTATTTCTATGCAGAATGAAGACATATTGATATCTTCTTTTCACGTATGATAATGCCATCTTTTATTTTTACGATCTAGTTCAATAGTAACTGTCTTTAAAATTTTATTTCCATTTCTATAAATATTGACTGGAATTTGGCTAAGTTTTATGCTTTATTTTATGACAGTTTATTATTTAGTAACAAAACATGTTCACACTGCTCAATTATATATCTATTTTCTTACAATATTTATTTCCCTATGATTTATTAAATTATAAGCTAAGATACACACACACACACACACACACACGTATTTTTTTAGGTTTTTGCAAGGCAAATGGGGTTAAGTGGCTTGCCCAAGGCCACATAATTAGGTAATTATTAAGTGTCTGAGACTGGATTTGAACCCAGGTACTCCTGACTCCAGGGCCGGTGCTTTATCCACTATGCCACCTAGCCACCCTGTGTATATTAAAAAAAAAAAATCAACCTACAAAAAACAATTGTTTCATTAACTAGTTCATTATTATTTACCTCAATGCCTCACTCTGGACGTAGATTTTTAAAAAACGTTTGCTGCTTTTAGTTTAATATTAAAAACCCATTTTATGCAAATATGCTAATACAAAACAAAATTAAGGATATTTGCAGTATGCAATTATTGCTTAAAAGTTTCTTAACTAGATTTAATATACTTAAGTGTTTATCTACAGTTTAATGACTTGAAGAAGGGCATAGATGTTTACAAAAATCTTAACAGTTAAGGCAATTCATCATTTCTTAGATATAAAGATAACTGGATCAAATTTCTAAGAATTTAAATCATTTCCCAATTGATAAATGATCAAAGGATATGAACAGGCACTTTTCAGACAAAAAAAAATTCAAAGCTATCTATAATTACATGAAAAAGGTCTCTAAATATTATTGATTAGAGAAATGCAAATTAAAGCAACTTTACACTACAACTGAATAACCATCAAATTGGCTAAAATGACAAAAAAAGGAATGACAAAAAATGATCAATGTTGGAGGGGATATGGGAAAATCGAGAGACCAATGCACTGTTGGAGCTGTGAACTGATCCAACCACTCTGGAGAGCAATCTGGAATCATGTACAAAGGATAATAAAAAACTGTGCTTACCCTTTGATTCAGCAATGCCACTAATTTTATATCTCAAAGAGATTTTAAAAATAAATAAAAAGGAAAAGGACCAACATGTTAAAAAAAATATCTAAAGCAGCTCTTTTTGTGAAGGTTAAGAATGGGAAATTGAGGAGATATCCATTAACTGGGGAATGGCTAAACAAATTGTGGCATGTGATTACAAAAGTCTGGAAAGACTTACATGAACTGACACATAGTGAAGTGAGCAGAATCAGGAGAACATTATACATAGCAACAGCAACATTGGGTGATGAACAATTGTGAATGACTTAGCTATTTTTCAGCAGTACAATGATCCAAGACAATCCCAAAGAACTCATGAGGAAAAATGCTATCCACTTCCAGAGACAGAACTGATATTGACTGAACACAGATCAAAGCATACTATTTTTCACTTTCTTTTTTAAAGTTTGCATGTACAAAATGACTTGAGGGGGTGGAGTTTGGGTGTAGAAGAAGGGGGGGGAATAGAATTTGGAACTCAAAACTTAAAAAACAATGAACATTAAAAATTATCTGTACATATAATTGAAGAAAAAATAAAATATTATTTTAAAAAATTAAAAAGGGGAAGGACGGGAGGGGGAAAAATCCAATTAGGATTATCCAAAATAGGGTGGTGCTGAGTTAATGGATTCCCAAAGGTCCTTCAAGAAAGTCACCTGATTACTTGTTCGGGGGTATTGTAGAAAGGATTCCTGACAGTTAAGGAATTAGACTAGATAGTCCCTGATGTTCTTCTAAATTTTGAAATGCAGTACAAGTTATTATCAGTTTCAAAACCAAGAAATTAAAATAAAAATCTGTGATGTTATTATGTGAAAAATTGAGGAAATGTAATTTGTTTTAAATAATTTTTTTCACAAAATAAACTCTTCAAAATGCACCTCTGCCATAAACCTCTGTAAGGTTCAAATGTTACAAAGCTGAATTGCTTTAAAATGAATTCTATGGTAAAGACATTTTGTCCTTTGAAGAAAATATACTTTAAGTGAATTTAATTCAAAATACATTATATTTAAAGCTTCCGAAATAAGCTTCAAAAATTCAATCTAAATAAAACTTATTCAGGTTGTTTAATCTGTCTAAAGTAACTATTTTAGTGTACTCAAAATTTAATTCAGTAAGGAAAGCTTTCCTTAAATTAACATATAAAATCAATAAACTTCACTGAAATAGATTTAATAGGTCCAAAAAGGGCATGCATTTGCTGTACATTTTTAAATTTTTATGCTTTTGCAAGGCAATGGGGCTAAGTGACTTGCCCAAGGCCACACAGCTAGGTAATTAAGTGTCTGAGGCCATATTTGAACTCAGGCACTCCTGACTCCAGAGCCGGTGCTCTATCCACTGCGCCACCTAGCCTCCCCCTGCTGTATATTTTCTAACTAAAATCAGTAAATGATAGATTCCTAAAGTCATCCAAAGCTAACTTATAAATATTAACGTTATCAAAATATTTAAAACTCTTTAAATTGGGCGGCTAGGTGGCGCAGTGGATAAAGCACCGCCCTTGCAGTCAGGAGAACTTGGGTTCAAATCCGGTCTCAGACACTTAATAATTACCTAGCTGTGTGGCCTTGGGCAAGCCACTTAACCCCATTTGCCTTGCAAAAACCTAAAAAAAAACCCAAAACCCCAAAATAAAACTCCTTAAATTTTACCTTTTCTCTTTCATGTTCATCTTTTGACTTCTTTTTTTTTCTTAATGCTGTCCTAAAAAAAGTGAAAATATCAACTTAAAATGTAATAATCGTAGTAAAATATACTACTAATGATCAATCAAATGCAAAAACTAGGTTTACTAAAAAACAGAAATTATAGAAGTAAACCTTTATATAGGTTTCTTTCTAACCAAATTATATTATTTTCTATATTTCAAATTCCATTTTCTCCACTGAATTACAATAAAAATGAATGATTTGCTTAAGTTTAGAGTATTATAAATTATCTTTATTTTCCAAAGGATAATAAAAGGGAGAAAGGGTTTGTTAAATCGAAACCCCAACAAACCCATACTACTTGACCTGTTATCAAGAAGCTGAGATCCAATTCTGTTCCCTTACTTCAGTCATTACAATTATGCAACCGCTGGCAATTCCACCAAAGGGAGAAACGTGGGAAATATTTGTCTGGTTGCTATTTACTATCTATATCTTACAATCTTTCCTCTAAAAATAACTCTTCTGACTGGCTATTTTTATGAATGGCGACAAGTTACATCTAAAAACATGGTTATCATCTTTGTTTTTTCCCCCTCTCACTCACCCAAACTGAAAGTTTGATTGGTTGATAACCAATCTGTGCAGTCTCTCTCCCATATTCACCCCTTTTTTCCTACTCCCATTATGTATCACTCAAGGACAAGCCTTCCTGAAGCATTGCAACATCTTCCTAAATGGTATTTGGCAACTAGTGTGTCCTCTAATCCATCCTTAACACCAGTGCCAGATTAATTTTTTTATGTGTACAGGTTTGATGTTGCCAGTTTATTGTTCATACCATGAGGCTGAGGTCTTTGACTCCATGAGGATCAGCTCGGGGGACTGAGGGGAGGGGAGATATTTAGCATGGAGAAAAGGCTGTGTGTGTGTGTGTGTGTGTGTGTGTGTGTGTGTGTGTGTAACTGAATGATAAGAACATAAAAGCTCTCTTGAATATTTTTAAGAGATGTCAAATGGAAGCATGATTAGATTGGGTTTATTTGGTCAAAATGGGCAAAACCTAGAGCAGTAACCTGGAGCCAATAATGCAATCTATAACGATGTCAAGAAAAACTTTCTCAAACTCAGTCATCCAAAGGTAGAGTGGTTTGCCTCCAGAGATGGCGAGTTCCCCTTCCTTTCTGGTTTTCAAGTGGAGACTGGAAGACCATTTGATTAGATTTTTAAGTTCTATGAGGCAAGGACTATCTTATTTCCATCTCTTCAGGGTCAGTCTGTTGGCAGAGGCTTGTTTTCCCTGCAGCAAGGGTCCCTGGCTGTGAGAGAAGCCATTCACCTTTTGCCTTTTCTAGTAGGGGGTTTGCCCCTTGGGATGCTCTCCGGAATTGAATGCTCCAATATCCTTCCTGATCTCCCTATCTCTGAGTCTGACTTTCAAAGTCCATTACTTTGAATTCTAGTGCTCATTATACACTATCATCTATTTTCATTGTACTGAAATCTTGTGGTGAAGCTGCAGTCCTTTCCTATTTCCTAACCATCTTTTCAAGATCACTAAAGGAGGCTGGCTCTTATGGAACATCTGCTACAAAATAAAGAACTATTGCAGGGGAAGATTCAGGTATTTACTGATCAAGTGATAGGAGTTAAAAGCAATTCAAGAATTAGAAACAGATAAAAATCTAATAACTTTCTTTAGTTTTTTTTTTTTTTTTTTTTGCAAGGCAATGGAGTTAAGTGGCTTGCCCAAGGCCACATGGCTAGGCAATCATTAAGTGTCTGAGGCCGGATCCAAACTCAGGTACTCCTTACTCCAAGGTCAGTGCTCTATCCACTGCGCCACCTAGCCGCCCCAAAATCTAGTAACTTTTAACGCAAATTATTATTGTAGGACAGGAGCAAAAAGAGACCTTGAAGAATAGGCATAATCCTCAGATCTCTTGCTCTTTCCTAAGAGGTATGAATTTCTTCTTTTGAAGTAAAAGGGCTGATGTCAACTGAGTCTTGGAGACAATGTTGCTTACCAGAACTAGGATAAACATTGTTTTGGAGAGGCTGGTACAGGTCAAAGTATAAGAAAATCTTTGTGGAAGTCAAGACAAACAAATAAGCAATCATTTGAGTTTCTATGGGAAAGCAATGAAAACCAGAATATTTTGCTTCTAATTACAAATGCTAAAAGACTTGCCATCTCAATCTGTGTTACCTTATTATCTGATTCAGATTCTGATATGGAGCATTCTGAAGATCTATGTGAACGATATTTCTTTTTTCTTCTTTTTTTCCCTTGTTTCTTATCCTATGTAAAATATTTAAGGAAAAAAATGGGTTTCTATATCATTAAACTCTCCTAATATAATTTTTGCATTTTATTTATTTCTTACCTTAATCAATTAATGAAAAGGATTAAAAAGGGATTAGTTGACTTATGTAATTGTCAATTAGTGATCCACAAATACTTTGTTCAATATGCTAATCTTTACAATTTAATACAAAAAAATGTGTATTAAATGACTACTATGATCAAGGCAGAGAAGCAGCTCTACCAAAGAAGGGGACTGGTCTTGTAATAATGAAGACTTAGATTCAAGTACTGTTTCAGACACATATTAGCTAACTGACCACAGGAAATTCATTTGATTTGTAACCTAGGAAACTCTCTGAAAGAACAGAGGAGTTACTGCTTTGTACCAATAAAGGTTACACACTGGGAGCTCCCTATAAAAAGAGTTACTGATCTAGAACCCCCAACTCCCACCTGAGGGTAGGCTACCATGGCATCATGCTAGGCTCTGGGAATACAAAGACAAAAACCAGTAACAGTGCCCACTCTCAAAGAGCTTACATTCTATTTGCTAGGCAGGGGGTGGTCATAAGAGGAATGTACAACACATAAATAAGTATGATACAAAGTGGGAATAGGAGAGATCAAAGTACTCCAGTAAAATGTGGGGATTCTGGCAGAGCTAAGTGTACACTTCAGGCGCTGGGGAAGAGCTTGTGTGAACATGTTGAGTTTGTGTAATAGGTGGTCCAGGTTCACCAGGATGCAGCCTGTGAACACAGGGAGGCTGGACCTTAACTTACAGACAAGAGGTAGAGACTGAGGGTTTCTGAGGAGGAAAGTAACAGGTTATCCTTATATTAGCAAGGTTATTTTGGCAGCAAAGCGAAGGAAACAGAAAGCAGAGTGAGGAGGCAGGAAGATCAACCTAGATATATTGTAATCATCCATGCCAGAGATGGTAAGGGTCTGAACTCACTTAAGTAAAGGCCATATGAGTGGAGAGACAGGGAAAGATCCAAGAGATGTTGTAAAGAGAGGCCTGAAAAGACTTGGATAGTGACCAGTTCCTGGGCTGTTGGTAAGGGTTCACTGAGTACTTGGCTTGCTCTTGGTTTCTGAGCAATTCACTTCACAGCTATAGACCTCCATCTCCTTACCTATAAAATGTGGTGTCTGAACTAATCTTTAAAGTTCCATCCAGCTCTTAGCATTCTAGAGTCTTATGAATTGTGTGTTGCTATACCCTTTCTTTATTAACTTGTTAATGAACATAATAATTTCACAAAAGGATATTAATAAATGCTCCAATAAAACTATATGGCTGTTTAATTTATACAAAAACTTCTCTAATCACATGGGCATGACTAATCAAAATCTTAAAATAAAAGGCTGTAAACTAAAACATTTCTTATGGTTAACAACATAATGAATGTACTCAATAGATCTTGATACAGTGTAGACAGCAAATTGAAAAAGTTTTAGAGCATCATATTTCATGTAGTATATTAAAAACAACAATTCACTCTTACCTCATCTTCTGAATCTGAAGAACTGCTGGAAGAATCAGAGCTTGATGAAGAAGAGGATGAAGACTTGACCAAACACAAAACAATTAAAGCTTGTGAGATGCAGAATTTGTTCATTTCACTGTGCCTCACCAAATCATTCAAAAAGACTGATTAATTTTTTATCTAAGGTAACAAAAACCTAAGATTCTAAGATACATTAAGTTTTTATTTAAGTCAAGATTCTCCTCCAGTTATTTAAATGGTATATTTTTAAAGAAAACTCAATTTTAAAGTGCTCATATTTAAGATAAATACTAGTTAAGTATTCTCCTTTAATATTAACGAAGGGACCCATTTTACAGGAGCTCAGCATTTTTCTATCAAGAACAATATTCCCAATTGATACAATCAGCTCCTTAGCTTTTGTCTAATTATTTAATCTGAGTCACTTTATTAATAAAACAAATCATTCTTACTTTTCAGGGTCTTAATCCATTTACATTTGGCAAAAAGAAAAAAAAAAAAGGAAAACGTTGCTCACCCTACCAGATTTCTTCTTTTCCTTTTTCTTTCTCTAAAAAAGAAATAAATGTGTCAGGTTGTGATTAAATTCTGCAATTCAGAGTCCAAGTAATAAGATAATTTCAGTTCTTAAATGCATTATTAGCATAGGTAGGACATTACAAAAATTTCAATACTGGGTATAATTTACAATTTGTTAATCCAGAAACATTTATTAAGCTGCCTGCTACATTCCAAGTACTGTGTGAAGTTCTGGAAACAAAGACAAAATAAAAACAACACTGCCTTTGAGGAGCTTTTAGACAATCTATTCACATTAAGAGAGATCATTATTAAGAGCATCACCTCTCTTTTCTTGGATGAACTCTCGCTTCCACCTAACAATTTCTCCCTGTGTTTTTCCAGTTCCTTTTTCCAGTTCTGAAAAAAAAAAAAGATGAATAAAGATGTATTACAAACAGTTCCCCTCCTATGTAAAGGACTCAGAAAGTGTACATCACAGGTCACTCAATAAGTATTTTTTATATCAAAAAGTATTAATTAAAAGAATGCTTTTTGTGGGCTCATCCCAGAACTGAACCATGCCTTATAACTTTTAGAAAGCAACCTATTCATTAGTGACTGGTTAAATTTATAATCATTCCTATCACAAAACAAATTGTGGACTGAACTTCTACAGGTAATTATGGCTTTCTATATCTATGTTAGGTTTCTTATCTAACATGAACTAATTTTCATTTAGAAATCAAAATACTAAGGCTCTTAATTGAGTCTTTTTGACTCCAGTTATTTTTCATCTTCTTTACATAATAGTTTTTCCAAGTGATAAACTGAATTTTTTAGGTATCCTTCCCTGAAGAAATTTATCAAGTCCTGAAGGCAGTGTGTCTTTTTGTTCTTAATTCAGTTATACTGGTTCTTCACTATGTATTAGTTCAAGATTTTTTCATGTTTCTCTTAATTCCTAATATTTGTCATTTTCAGTATACAAGCATCTACTGCACTCATATGCCACATTTTATTCAACCAATCCCTTTATCAACGGTCACCCACTTTATTTTTAGTTCTTTGCTACTACAAAAAGTACTATGAATATTCCAGTGTGTGTGTGTGTGTGTGTGTGTGTGTGTGTGTGTGTGTGTGTGTGTGCGCGCGCACAACCTCTGCCCCCATCATTTATTTGTTTTTTTTTACTTCCTTCAGGTATACCTAACAGGGGAATCAATGCATTAAGGTGACAGTAAAAGAAATAGCTTAGTTAATTTTTTCATTTAATTCATAATTGCTTTCTAAAATAATTCAATTTATAGTTCAGTCCACCTAATTTCCTTGGTATCATGTGAAATTTTGTTTTATTTTGCATCTCTTTTTAATTATCAGATTTGGAATAACTTAAAGTATAGTTACTGAAAATTTGCAATTTTTGTTTTTTAAAAACTTTTTTCATCATTTGAACCCTGATCTATTGTTCTAAAATGGCTCTTGTTATTTAAAATTCCTCTTTTTCTTTTTTTAGTTACTTCTTTCCTTATCAGAGATGTGAAAAGTAATCTCTCTTCATTGTGGAGAATGTGACCTTTTATACTGTGGTCATACATGCATTTGGATAAGGTGTTGTTGCTGGTCTAAACTTAAAGTTGGTCAAAGTGTTTTTCAGTTTTCTGTCAGATAAGGAGCCCTTCCTCCAATGATTTTATGTTCTGGGTTTTAATGGGTACTGTCTCTGATTACTTCTTGTCTACTTATTTAATTTGTTCCACTGATCGACTTTCCTGTATTTTGACCAGCACCAAATAGTTTTTTTATGGTTATTGCTTTATAACAGTTTGAGATCTGATAATGCTACATCTGCTCATTCTTATTTTCCCCTCCCATTATTTCCCCTTGAGATTCTAGACTAGGGGTTCTTAACCTGGAGTATGCAATCTTATTTTTTAAAGCAGTTTTTTCATACTAATTCAGTATAACTGATTTTCTTGGTAATCCTTTGAATTTTATTTTATATATTTAAAGACATTATTTTTTATAAATCCACAGGTTTCACCAAACTATCAAAGGGCTCTATGATCAAAAAGGAAAAAGAAAAAAATTAAGAAGTTGTTCTAGACCTTTTATCCCTTCAAACTGATTTTATTATTTTGTATATAGTTCTATTACTTGAACAAACTAAGTTAAATTAAGTTCTGCCGTTATTTTTAATTATAGTGGCACAGACACAGACCAGTCATAGT